>NC_056742.1:530396601-530621601 GCF_019279795.1 Protopterus annectens | reverse complement strand
ACAATATATAGTATGTATGTGTGCATACACTACTTACTATGTGTGTTTACATACCCTACTTACTATGTGTTCACTCATCCACTACATAATATGTGTGTGCATAGAGAGTACATACTATGTGTGCATACACTACTTACTATGTCTGCACACTACTTATTGTGTGTGTGTGTGTGTGTGTGTGTGTGTGTGTGTGTGTGTGTGCACTTATACACTATTTACTGTATGTGTGCACATACACTACTTACTATGTGCATGCAATTGCTCTACTTACTATGTGTTCACTCATACATTACATATACACTTGTTACTATGTGTGCTGGCATACACTACCTACTATGTGTGCATATATACTACTTACTATGTGTGTGTGTGCATACACTGCTTACTATGAGTGCACATGCATTATTCACTATTTGTGTGCACATACGCTACTTACCATATGTGTGCATAGAGTGTACTTAATATGTTTGTGTGTGTGTGTGTGTGTGTGTGTGTGTTTGCACATGTGTGTGTGCATACATGCATGTGGTTCTACTTTAAATCATTGACTTACCAGAATGTAACAGCGAGATGACAACAATGAAAGTTTAAAAGAGTAAACTTCCAGAACCACAAATTTTGCCTCCAGGAAACTAACCACTTGGCCAGCTGTAACAACCACAACATCATAAACAAATTAAACCCACCAAAGTGTGGGGCTTTGGCCCCCACACCCCCTAACATAATATACCAACTCTGAGATCACACTACAGTGAAGAAAAGGGCAAAGGTCACCATGGTGACTAAGTGGTTAGTTTCCCGGAGGCAAAATTCACCATTCTGACAGTTTGTTGTTTTAAACCTTTGCTCTTGTTGTCTCAATGTTACATGAGTCAACATTCTGGTAAGTCAATAATTTCAAGGAGAACTGTGTGTGCATAAACGTACTATATGTTGCCATATGTACTACCTACTATGTGTGCATGCATGCAATATATACTATGTGTGTGCATGTACGCTACTTACTAAGTGTGTGCACATACACTAGTTACGTTGTGTGTGTGCATTCACTACTCACTATGTGTGCACATTCACTGCTTACTATGTGTGCACATACACTTCTTTCTATGTGTGCACACTACCTACCATTTGTGCACATACACTACTTACTGTGCATGCACATTAATTAAAATGAGAGAGCATACACTACTTACTATGTGTGTGTGCATATATTACTTATGTGTTAACTCATACACTGCTTACTACACAAGTGCATACAATCCTTACTATGTGTGTGCACATGAAGTACTTACTATGTGGGCATACAATACCTACAATACTTACAATGTGTGATCATGCACTACTTACTATGTGTGCCTACATACACTACTTACTATGTGTTGCACATACACTACTTACTATGTGTGTGCACATATACTACATACTATCTGTTCATTCATACAGTACATACTGAGTGTATGTACACATACAACGTAAGTAGTGCATGCTTACAGAATGTGTTATGTGTGCTTGCATACACTACTTACTATGTGTCAGGGCATACACAACTTACAATGTCTGTGTACATACACTACTTACTATGTGTGTGCACATACACTAGTTAGTATGTGTGCGCATGCATTATTTACTATGTGTTCACTCATACACTACTTACTATGTGTGTGCATACATTACTTACTATGAACTCATTCATATACTACTGTCTGTGTATGTGCTCATACACTACTTATGATGTGTGCGCATACACTACTTACTATGTGTGTGCATACACTACTTAATATGTGTGCATGCACATATATTTCTTAATACATGTGCACATACACAACTTACTATGTGTACATGCATACACTACTTACTATGTGTGTGCACATACACTACTTAATATGGGTGTGTGCATACACTACTTACTATGTGTGTGCATACATTGCTTACTATGTGCTCACTCGTACACTACTTTCTATGTATGTGCTCATACACTACTTTCTATGTGCTCATACACTACTTACTCTGTGTGTGCATATATTACTTACTATGTGCTCACTCATACACTACTTTTTATGTATGTACTCATACACTACTTACTATGTGTGCGCATACACTACTTACTCTGTGTGCTTGCATACATTACTTACTATGTGTTCACTCATACACTACTTACTATGTGTGTGTGCATACACTACTTACTATGTGTGCATGCATACATTACTTACTATGTGTGTGTGCATGCATTGCTTACTATGTGTTCACACATTCAATACTTATTATGTTTGTGTGTGCATGCACTACTTACTACACATGCTCATGCTCTACTTACTATGTGTGCACACACTACTTAATATGTGTTCTTGCATACACTACTTACTATGTGTGTGCACACTACTTACTATGTTTGTACATACACTAGAGATGTGTTCACTCATACGTTACTTACAATGTGTGTTCACATACATTCTTACTATGTGTTCACTTATACACTGCATATACACTAGTTACTATATGTGTGTATGCACTACTTGCTATTTGTGCTCACTACTTAGTATATGTGCACATACACTACTTATTCTGTGGGCAATTACTCTGTGTTCACTCATACACTAGTTACTATGTGTGCGTAAACTACTTCCTATGTAAACACATACACTACTTATGTGTATGCATACACTCATTATGTCTACTCGCATTCTCTACTTACTATGTGTGTGCATGCACTACTTATTATGTGTGTGCGCATCTGCTACTACGTGTATGTATATGCACTACTTACTATGTGTGTGCATTCCCTACTATGTGTGTGCATGCCTACTTACTATGTGTCTGCACGCACTACTTACTATGTGTGTGTGTGCATACACTACTATGGTGTGCACACACACTACTTATTATGTGTATGCATGCACTTACTTTGTTCACTCATACACTACATACTATGTGTGTGTGCATACACTTACTATGTGTGTTCACATATCCAACTTAGTATGTGTTCATTCATCCACTACATACTATGTGTGTGCATATACACTACATAGTATGTGTATACACTACTTTTTATGTCTGCACAACACTTATTGTATGTGCACATACACTACTTACTATGTATATACACTTCTTACTATGTGCACTTATACACTACTGTCTGTGCACATACACTAATTACTATGTACGTGCAATTGCAATACCTACTATGTGTTCACTCATACACTACTTGCTTTGTGTGCATGCATACATTACTTACTATGTGTGTGCATGCACTGCTTACTATGTATTCACATACTCATACTTACTATTTGTGTGCATACACTACTTACTATGTGTGATCATGCACTACTTACTATGTGTGCACATACACTACTTAATATGTGTGCTTGCATATACTACTTACTATGTGTGCACACACTACTTACTATGTGTTTGCACATACAGTTAGTATGTGTTCACTCATACGCTACTTACTATGTGTGTTCACATACATTCTTACTATATGTTCACTTATACACTGTATATACACTAGTTACTATATGTGTGTACACACTACTTACTATTTGTGCACACTACTTAGTATGTGTGTATATACACTACTTAGTCTGGGGCAACTACTATGTGTTCACTCATACACTAGTTACTATGTGTGTGTAAACTACTTACAACGTAAACGCATACACTACTTATTGTGTGTGCATGCACTCTTTATTATGTCTGCTCACATGCACTACTTACTATGTGTGTGCATGCACTTCTTATTATGTGTGTGCATCCGCTACTATGTGTACGTACATATACTACTTACTATGTGTGTACATTCACTGCTTACTATGTTTGTACATGCCTACTTACTATGTGTCTGCACACACTACTTACTATGTGTGTGTGTGTGTGTGTGTGTGTGTGTGTGTGTGTGTATGTGTGTGTGTGCATGCACTACTATGATGTGCACACACACTACTTATTATGTGTATGCATACACTACTTATTATCTGTGTCCATGCGTTACTTAATATGTATTCACTCATACACTACTTACTATGTGTTCAATCATATGCTACATACTATGAATGTGAGCTTATACTACTTACTATGTATGTGCACATACACTACTAGCTATGTATTCACTCATACACTACTTACTATGTGTTCAATCAATGGCTACATAATATGCATGTGAGCTTTTACTACATACTATGTATGTGCACATACACTACTTGCTATGTGTTCACTAATAAACTACTTACTATGTGTGTACATATACATTACTTACTGTGTTCACTCATCCACTACATACTATGTGTGTGCATATACACTACATAGTATGTGTATACACTGCTTTCTATGTCTGCACAATACTTAGTGTATGTGCACATACACTACTTACCATGTATATACACTACTTACTATGTGCACTCATACACTACTTACTGTGTGTGCACATACAATACTTAGTATGCATGTGCAATTGCACTACTTACTATGTGTTCACTCATACACTACTTACTATGTGTGTGCCTACACTAGTTACAATGTGTAGGTGTATGTGTGTCTGTGTGTGGTTCTACTTTAAATCATCAACTTACTAGAATGCTGACTTGGGTAACAGTGAGATGACAACAGCAAAGGTTTAAAACACCAAACTCCCAGAACAGTGAATTTCAACTCTGGGGAAACTGACCACTTGGCCAGCACTAATGACCACAACATCATAAACAAATTAAACCCACTAAAGTGGGAGACTTTGGTCCTCACACCCCCCCCATCTAAATATACAAACTCCATGATCACACTATAGTGAAAAAAAGGGCAAAAGTCACCATGGCGGCCAAGTGGTTAGTTTCCTGGAGATGAAATTTGCCATTCTGGGAGTTCACTGTTTTAAACCTTCACTGTTGTTGTTTCGCTGTTACGTGAGTTGACATTCTGGTAAGTTGATGATTTCAAGGAGAACCATATGTGCATAAACTTACTATGTGTTGCTACATATAATACTTACTAGGTGTGCATGTATACAATACATACTATGTGTGTTTGTATGTACAGTACTTGCTGTGTGCCCATACACTAGTTACGTTATGTGTGCATTCACTACTTAATATGTGTGTGCATACACTACTTATTATGTGTACGCATACACTCCTTACTATGCATGCACATTACTTACAATGTAAGTGCATACACTACTTACTATGTGTGTGTGCATATACTACTTATATGTTAACTCTTACACTGCTTCCTACATGTGTCCATGCAATACTTACTATGTGTGTGCACATGAAGTACTTACTATGTGGGCATACAATACTTACAATGTATGCTCAAGCACTACTTACTATGTGTGTCCACATACAGTACTTATGTTTTGCACATACACTACTTACTATCTGTTCATTCATATAGTACATACTGTGTATGTAAGAATACACTACTTACTATTTCTGTGCTTATACACTTCATGTTATGTGTGTTTGCATACACTACTTACTATGTGTCAGGGCATACACTACTTACAATGTCTGTGCATATACATTACTTACTATGTGTTCACTCATACACTACTTACTATGTGTGTGTGTGTGTGTGTGTGTGTGTGTGTGTGTGTGTGTGTGTGTGTGTGTGTGTGTGTGCATACAGTACTTACTATGTGTGTACATACATTACTTACTATGTGCTCACTCATACACTACTTTCTATGTATGTGCTCATACACTACTTACTATGTGTGTGTGCATACACTACTTAATATGTGTGCACATACACTACTTACTATGTGTGCATGCACATATATTACTTATTTTGTGTGCACATATACAACTTACTATGTGCAAATGCATGCACTACTTACTATGTGTGTATATGCATTACTTACTATGTGCTCACTCATAGTCTACTTACTATGTGTGTGCTCATACACTACTTAATATGTGTGTGCACATACACTACTTACTAAATGTGTGTCGGTACATCACTTACTATATCTACACACATGCACTACTTACTATGTCTGTGCACATGCACTACTTACTATGTGTGCACATACACTACTTACTATGTATGTGTGCATACACTACTTATTATGTGTGTGCACATACACTACTTACTATGTGTGTGCTCATACACTACTTAATATGTGTGTGTGCATACACTACTTACTATGTGTGTATATGCATTACTTACTATGTGCTCACTCATAGTCTACTTTCTATGTATGTGCTCATACATTACTTATGATGTGTGCGCATACACTACCTACTATGTGTGCACATACACTACTTAATATGTGTACGTGCACATATACTACTTACTATGTGTGCACATACACAACTTACTATGTGTACATGCATACACTATTTACTATGTGTGTGCACATACACTACTTACTATAGACTAGTACTAGGCTAACTGCCTTGTGGGACATTTTAAGCCTAGCCAATTACCCCATGTGAGAATCAAACCCTGTATCTTATGTTTGTAAGGCAAATACTTTAACCAGTATGCCAATCTCCCACCCCTGTGTGCTCATACACTACTTAATATGTGTGTGTGGGTTCACTACTTACTATGTGTGTGCACATAAGCTACTTACTTTGTATTCACTCATATATTACATAATATGTGTATGCATATACACTACAGGTCAGTAATGTAAAAAGCAGCTGGCTAAAGTTAAATAGCAACAAGAAATGATTCAGTGCTGATTGTAAATGCAATTATACACATTATTTTGAGAAGTGTACTGCTTTCTGATCAAGAGACCTTTTCTCTATTTTACACTCCATGATTTACCAGGAAATCATACATTTTGTGAGCGGCCGGCAGTATGAGACAAAATCAATGACATATTGAGAAACAAAGTAGAGTACATTTATTGAGCACAGAGGTTACTGAAACCGATCCATCACAGAGAGACATATGGACAGCTTTAATTTTTACAGACATTAGATTTCATAAACAAAACTTAGTTTGATTGCTGAAAGTATGACTTTCATCTAGTTGCTTTATAAAAAAAAAAAAAAAAAAACATTGTAGAGAACTGAAATGAAAGGAATTGGAGAAAAAGATGCAGACAGAATGCTGGCAATCTTGACATGTAGAGCTAAATATCACTAAACAGCTGTGCCTCCTGAGGTAATATTCCTATCATTAATCTGAAAAGGAAAATAACTAAACTCTCAGTGCATGTGCTGTACAAGTGTATACGTTTTGCAGCATATGGCCTTCAGTGAGAAGCTGTTCCTGTGTGTAGGACAGCGCCACCATATGGAGTAGTGCCACTTCTATTTTACTTGTTATTTCACTCCAAACTTGCACTACAGTGCCTAAAGAAGTTACACTTCAAAAACTAGATTGATATACAAAAGTGCATGGTCTGAGGCACAACCTTGGATGATGCAAAAGAAAACTACTGTTTTTTTTCTTTTTTTTTTTTTTGAGAGGGAAAGCCATCCTGCACCGACCTGGTAATTATATGTACTAAATAAGAGATCTTGCAATCCCTGGAGAAGGGGCATGTACCCTAATACCAGGGCTTTTCAATCTCACACACCTATAGAACATCTGTTTCATTGACCAAAGTGTGACAAAAAACAGATGTGGACATGTGGGAGTTTTGATTAAAAAGAAAACTCCTCTCTCTCTCTCTCTCTCTCTCTCTCTCTATATATATATATATATATATATACACACACACACACACACACACACATATATATATATATATATATATATATATACATATATATATATATATTTACATACATATATATATATATATATATATATATATATATATATATATATATAAACGAGAATAATCAAAATGGTGTAGGTAAACCAGTCCTCCAAACGTAGATAAATAACAGCAACAAACAGATAAAGGAAGCTCCAGACCATAGCAAATCCAAGCATCAAAGTATTTATTCAGTAAAAGGTGAGCGCTTTCGCAGCCAAAAGGCTCACCTTTTACTGAATAAATACTTTGATGCTTGGACTTGCTGTGGTCCGGAACCTCCTTTATCTGTTTGTTGCTGTTTCATATATATATGTATATATATATATATATATATATATATATATATATATATATATATATATATATATGTGTGTGTGTGTGTATATATATATATATATATATATATATATATATATACTGTAGATGTGTGTGTGTGTGTGTGTGTGTGTGTGTGTGTGTGTGTGTGTGTGTGTGTGTGTGTGTGTGTGTGTTTTGCAACATAACATGATGGTTCAACTTGGGTTTGCCTAGATGGTACAGGTGGGCAAAGGCAGGACTCTTAGGTATACCAAATAATGTAGGGTATTTGGAATATCTGTAGGAGAAAACAGTTTTAGTACTGAGTAGCCTCTGGTACCAAATATTGGGGGTAGACATTACTTTAGATATCAGGTAATCAGAGGTAACTGGAAACTGGCAACTACAAAAAACTGATCCACTGAAAAAGTGACAGAAGTGAGTGTCTGAGGGTCCAGATGAGTCTGGTGGGTTTATCCTGGGATATGAGAAGCACTAAGGCCAGGGCCATCAGCTCCAAGATGAGAAGTGTTTTCCAGATTCACAGAAATTCCATGTGAAATCCTAGTGCTAGGAATTCAAGCCATGTTTTCTGATAAGGAATGGTGAGCCAGAAAAGTTGGTCTCTGTGACTGATAAGGTAGTAAGTACCTTTGAGACTTTTTATTATAGACGTTTGTCTATGACAAAAATCTATACATGCATAGATCTGCAGTCACAGGACTGCATACAATCTGCTGGCTTCACAAGGCCCAAATGTAGTGAAAGTTGTGAAATATGAGGAGAATAACTCTAAGATGACTTCCCTGCTTAGTTTACAGAAGCATATGGTGTCAAGCAGGAAAGGAAATCCAACCAGAAGTAGATAAAAATCAGGCAGCAAATGAATGTGCCAACAAACAAAAGAAAGAATATAAGGTGAAGGATCGGATGAGAAGACAAGAAATGTGGAAAATCTATGAATATACTTGCAAGTACAGAACAATCTTGGAACAATGTCATGTTGATCTGGACTCAAAGCAGGAATGCTTAAGAAGAGGAATTTAAACCAAAAGATGAAAGGTTAATATCACCAGCCCATGTCAGTGGGCTATGTACACGTTGCTTTACAAAGTCCATTGAACATGTGGGAGGAGCAGTCAAATGTAGGTTTTGTAAAATAGAATTGGAAAGAGTTGCAAATCTTGTTCCTGGATGTGATATATTAATGGCAGAAGGACTTTATACTGAAAGGCATAATAATGTGGCAAGACTGTTGCATTGGGCGTTGTGCAAACATAATATTGAAGTGGCTTAAAAACACTGGAAACATGAGCCCCACAAAGCATTATATAAAATGATGAAGTTTGTATCACATGGCATCACCCATTACCAACAGTTCAAAAAATAGATGAGAGGGGTGGGAGGTTGGCATAATGGTTAAGGTGTTTACCTTACAAACATAAGGTAAAGGGTTTGATTCTCACATGGGGAATTCGCTAGGCTGAAAATGGCCCGCAAGGGCAGTTAGCCTAGTATTAATCTATGAATCTATGAACCTAAGAGAAAAACAGATATAGTAGTCCATGCAAAGAAGACAAAAGTTGAATTGATCATTGAAATTGCTACACCGAGTGACTATAGTGTGTTATGTACAGAGAGACAGAAAGTCATAAAATACCGGGATTTGCAGGCAGAAACAAGGGCAATGTGGAGGAAGGATACACAGACAGTTGCAATAGTAGAACAAGCAACAGTCTTGTAAAAAAGAATTTACATTCATAAGAAATGTTACCAATCCATGTACCTCCATCTGAACTGCAAAAGGACTCAGTAGTAGGCACATTGCGGGTGCTGTGAAGAGCACATCTGGCTGATATCAAAGACTGAAACAATACTAATTTCATGTACATTAATTATACATGCTGCTTATGAGTAACTAAGCTGCTAGCTGAGAATCCTAAAAATCAGGAAAAAAAGAACCATGCACGGTAGACAGGCTCAGCTGAGACTTCAGACAAATCAAGCAATTATAACGTGCTTAGAAATCAAATCTTTGTTTCTTACTGTGTCCCAAAACAAGGATCTGTGACTTTTATTTGTATTTAATATAATTACATATTTTGCATTAGCATGTTATTATCCCAAGAATAAGATGTCTGAAGCTGTAATATCTGGCCCTAAATTGATTTCGTAGCTGTAATCCTGAATGATTTGCCAGAAATTCAAACATCCCTTGAAGATTAAAATTAAAACATAATCAGGTATAAACTGCAAAATCACGGTCAGTTGTGAGATATGTCTAGCCTGGCATAGTCTTTTGATATGAGAACATTGTCTTTAGTATTTATTCTGAAGGCCTGAAGAGGGAAAGAACAGCCATTTCATGGTCTGTGAAAAGCATTCTTCGTGTATTTTTGGCATGGCTTATTGTGTACGCTGCATGTGCATCTGTCAGTGTTTCTTGAAGCGAATGACCTCTAAAATGAAATGGGGGGCCTCTTGAATTAATTTCTTAACTCAATGAACCTGTGTTGTAAAATAAATTCAAATGAATACTTCTTAATTCTGATGAGGAACTTAAATCTGGCAAATCTGAAGACAAAAGTGCAGGCATGTGAGATGTCTTTGAAAATTTTACAGAATTAAACAAAATGAAACCATGTGAAGTCTGCTCTGAAATAAGCATCAGAAAGAACACAACTGAATGATATAATTCACATGCATTTAAAAGGTTTCTAGGAGGAAGCTATCAGTTTTCTTCATTACACCTAATTGCCATTTCTGATGCATCGAGTTCCATGTCCAATAAGGGAATGTCCTGGCTGGGAGTGCTGTTTTAATGTACAAAGTACTAAATAAAACCACAAATACCACAGTTCTATCTCAGTGTAAGTATAAACAGTACAACATTATTTTTTTTTTCAGAAAATTCTTTATTGTAGTTTTCAAAAATGTTTAATTGCAATAAACAAAACATTCAATAATATAGGACAAAAACAACATACAACATACAATAACAACCTATATACAATATATAGAAAAAGTCACTTCAGGAGACCAATTTTTGTACTAACAATGTATTCTGGAGTAAGAGAAAGAAAAAAAAAAAAGAATCTTTATGGGGGATATTATTAGTAGGGGGAGAAGATATACTAAGACCTTTACTAAAGATACATCTATCTGAGATCAGCTTACCAACAAAGAGATATAAAAGGGACACTGTTTATATGAGTTTAAATAACACTTCATTATTGACTTTCTGAAAAATAATAAATATTATACTTCTATATTGATATTTTTACCTCTTAAGAATGAAATCCAACAGGTATTTCCCAATACTCTTGGTAATATTTACGTTTGGTAGTTACATATAGTAGTTTGTGAGATGAGATGTACTTTATTGCTAAATTGCTAAAACCTTCCCACGAAAGTGGGGATGCAAGGGTAGTACAATGTTATGTTATGTAATCACACAGCAAACTGGAAGCAAGGCCAGCTGTTGTGTAAAAGTGAGCTCTGTCTGCTAATAGCAGCAGAATTTGGCTGAAAATTTCCATGACATCCATTTGTTGTGTATATAGCAATTTAGTTACAATCAGACACCTAATCATGTATATTTAGAATGTGTGTACGTGTGTGTGTATGTTTGTGTGTGTGTGTGTGTGTGTGTGTGTGTGTGTGCATGCGTGCGTGCGTGCGTGTGTGTGTGTGTGTGTGTGTGTGTGTGTGTGTGTGTGTGTGTGTGTGTGTGTGTGTGTGTGTGTGTGATAACCTACATTTGGATGACTATAAAGTGGACAAAGCTTAAACAAAGCAGGTTTATTTCCTTGCTGCTGAAATCCCTGATCACTCATTCATATTGACAGTCACTGTGTTCTGACTGTCACTTCATTTGTGTGCACATTTCAGTTTCCCCCGTTGTTGTGCAGCTGTGGAATTGGTATATCTCTGTCCACATCTAAATCTCTATCTCTGTGTATTTTTCAGTCTATCTATTTGACTCATTGATATGGAGTATGACTTTCCAAAAAGTTGATCTTCTGATGTATTCTGATATATATATATATATATATATATATATATATATATATATATATATATATATATATATATATATACAAACATATATTTGGGGGGGGGTTCGTGTGAAACCCCTACATGAGGGGGACTAGGGGGCTTCCTTCCTGCAAGAAATGTTTGTGCATGCTTTGTTCACATTTGAATAGCATAGTTCATCTGGTGGAAGCTTAATTGAATTTAAACTCAACAAAATATAAGGAAACACATGTCTCTCCCTATCTCTGTCACACTCTCTCTCTCTCTCTCTCTCTCTCTATATATATATATATAGATAGACAGATAAATGACACTTCAACAAAAGTACACCTTGTTCAAAGTCAGTTTTGCCAAATCCACATCATTGAAAAAAGGACTTCTAGAGCAAAAGGAAACAATAGGAAACAAGTATTACTGGAAAGGAGGCTTGCACCCTTGACTCATACCTAGGTAACTATCTCACCCATACCTCTTTTACTATATGTATATATACTCATTCTGAGAAGACACGATACTGGGTAAAAGGTCAAACTCCCTTACCCCTGTAGTCTTCCTCACCACTGGCACTACCCTTTTGCACTGTTCTGAGTCTGAGCTGGATGTCATTCATGAATATGTATTCCCCTAATATGCAGATGCCATTCATGAATATGTATCCCTTAATATGCAGATATCATTCATGAGTATGTTTTCCCCTAATATGCAGATGTCATTCATGAATATGTATTCCCATAATATGCAGATGTCATTCATGAATATGCATTCACCTAATAAATATGCAGTTAATTAATTTCTCTTTTGGCCATATGGGGGATCCATATAAATCATATTTGTATTCATACTGTTTACATTCCTGATATGTCACTTTGCATCATTGTCAAAAAACATCTATATATCTCTGCATATACTTATATATGTACACATAAGTTACTTGCACAAAACAAATTTAAAATGATTATACTGCAGACAAAAGATAGACACTGATATCATCCAAATAACAGCATAGCCTACCTCAAAAGAAACTCTAAATTCAGATCTGCATTTAAGTTAATAAAAAAACTGAAGCATGGACTGCATTTCTTTTTCATTGTAACAAAAAGAAAATAACTTTACACTGCACAAACAAAATGCATACATACAACTCCTCCAAAAAGTCAAGGCTGTCTACATAAATCGCAACTATAAATTAAATTCATTCATAGCTGAACAAATAATTAAAATAAAAAAAAAAACAGACCACATCTAGCCAGTAAGAAAATGCCATTGCTGTCAAAGATGACCAGATTCCAACTATCTAAATAAAAATAAACTAAAAAATAATAACTAACTGTAAACCTATCCAAACCTAATATAATCTTCACTATAGCATTAAAATGCATCAAATAAAAAAATCACTGCAAAATTTATCCAATAGTAAATCATTCAATTAATGCAACCAAGTGAGGTCAATGGAAAGAATGTATCTAAAGGCCTAGAGCTAGGAATTCAAGCCATGTTTTCTGATAAGGAATGGTGAGCCAGAAAAGTTGGTCTCTATGACTGATAAGGTAGTATCTAAGGGACTTTTTTATCATAGACGTTTGTCTATGATAAAAATCTATACATGCATAGATCTACAATTGCAGGACTGCATACACATCTGCTGACTTCACAAAGCCCAAACGTAGTGACAGTTTTTGAAGAGGATAAGTCTAAGATGACTTCCCTGCTTAGTTTACAGAAGCATATCAGTGTTAAGTAGGAATGGAAATCAAACCAGAAGTAGATAAAAATCAGGCAGCAACTGAATGCGCCAAAAACAAAAGAAAGAATATAAAGTGAAGGATCAGATGAAAAAGTAAGAAATGTGGAAAATGTATAAATATAGTTGCAAGTACAGAAAAATCTTGGAACAATCTCATGTCAATCAGGACTGAACACAGGAATGGTTAAGGAGAGGTGAATTTAAACCAAAAGACAAAAGGTTAATACTGAAAGGCATAATAATGTGGCAAGACTGTTGCATTGATCATTGAAATTGTGCATGCAGAGACTACAGTGACTTATGTACAGAGACACAAAGTCATAAAATACCAGGATTTGCAAGCAGAAATGAGGGCAATGTGGAAGAAGGGTACCCAGACAGTGACAATAGTAGTAGAAGCAACGGTCTTGTAAAAAAGAATGTACATTCGTACTTAGAAATGTTACCAATACATGTAACTCTGAATTGCAGAAGGAGTCATTAGTAGGCACATTGCGGGTGCTGGGAAGAGCACTTTTGGCTAACATCAAAGATTGAAACAATACTAATTTCATGAACTTTAATCATACTTTGACTTAGAAATGGAGTCCATTCCTGTCATGGTATTAGAAACCCAAAAGATTTGGAGAAATTAAAGGAGAACTCTGTTTGCTGAAGGCTTCTATTTGCCAGACACTTTTATTTGCCCAAGTCTGTAGTGGTGTATTAAACAAGTGTTGTGTTAGCACTGTATATTGTGGGTCAAAGGCTTTTATCTTCATGCAAAGCGAAGTGTGACTTATGAGGGTTGCCAGTTATTTTTTTGACAGGAAAGAACTAGAAAACTCTTACCGTTCAACAGCAGGAGGTCTGCAAGAGATACATTCAGTTGATTTTCTTATCATTATAATGCAGCAGCTGTTGCCATTTACTAGATGAAGCTCAGGCAAGGTACAGGCTTTGAGCTGTTTCTTTTAAATTTACTTTGCAATTGTTATTGCCTGCATGTGAGAGGCCAGGTGAATAAGACTGGTGAAAGACATGCTGAGTTGAGACTTTATGTTATTTACTCTGCTTTGGGACTGTAGTTGTTAACACTCACGCGTATGAAACATGGTAAGAGAAAAATGAGACAGAGAGATTTGTTTAATTTTAGTATCTTAAAAGATCGTTACTTTAGATACTGTCAGACCTGTTAGCTTTGTTTCCTGTTAACACGAACATAAAGTCACATGAAAGGCTATCTGGCCTGAGAGTGCTACAGCATGACAAAAGCTGTTATATGTGACATGGCATTTTTCCATTTGCCACCATATTTTCAGTTTCAGTCTTGTAAGACTCAGCCTGTTTTTTTCATGTTTGCATGCAACAGAAGCAGTTTGTCAAAGAAAACTGCAGTGCTGCTACCTCTATTTAGAGCAAGAACTATATTACCTACAGTGGAGCCCTGAGACTGAAATAATTAAAAATATAAATATCATTACCCCCCCCCCCTTTTTAGGCTGTGTTCCAAAGACCAAATTACCACTGTAACAGCTACAAACAAATGCAATCTGAGAGTCATGCTGCTCAACCCTAGAAGTCTAAATCTCAAAATGCACTCGCTTGAAGCACTGGAGAACATCGACATTTGTGCTGTAACAGAGACCTGGTTCAAGGCAGCAGAAAGCACCCCTGCACTAACAGGTTATAACTCATTCCACACCTTTTGACCCCAGAACTTGGACTGAAGCTCCAAAGGTGGTGGCGTTTCCATATTCATAAAGGATGCGCACACCTCCAGACTGGTAGCCCAACATAATGCATCAGAAATATTTCAGGTGCAGCTAGCATTGGGTAAGACAGCGATTCAGGTCGTAGCCTGCTATAGGTCCCCAACCATGTTCCAAGACTCACACTCCATGTTTCTAAGCACCCTGGAGAATATTAGAGTCCAACCTAACACGTTCTTATTAGGCGACTTCAACTACCACTCCATTAACCGGGTAAGCTACTCATGTACCAATACACTTGCCCAATGTTTTCTGGGGTTCATTAATTCCAATGCCCTGGATAAGCTCATTCTTACCCCCACTAGAGACAGCAACATCCTTGACCTGGTCATTACTAACATGGGCGACCATTGCTCTACACCAATAGTCAGCTCCTCCCTGGTTAGAGCCAACCACAAACTAAACACCTTGGAAATCCACATCCCCACCCACCCACCCTGCAAATGTAACCACCATAAAAAACTTCTCCAAAGCTAACTTTGGGCTCCTAAAAACAGAGGTGGCTAACTTCACGGCACCCATGCAAATGCAGAATAGTTGCATGACTGCAGAATCATACACCAATGCACTGTATGAACCCGTACACAAATGCCTGGATCTTGCCATACACAATAGAACCAAGACACTCTCCTCCAAAAAAGGAAGCCAATCTGATGGTCCCTTGCCATAAACAAACTCTACAACAGAAGGAGGAAACTGATACGGAATAAGGTGAAGTCCCAAGAATGGAAAAACTCCCTTATCAGCCTCAACAAAAAGTTCAGATACTTTATCAAATCCTCTAAAGCTAGCTATGAAAACAGAATTGCAAAAGACAGTAAAGACAACCACAAGGCTTTCTATAGTTATGTAAAGAATCTCCACGGCAATATGCAGATTTGCTCTGAGCTACTGCAGAATGGTACCTCCTGTACCAAGCCAACAGATATTGCCAGTATACTGGTCGACAAATTCAGTGCCAACTTTAACCCCCCAAAGGACCAATCACAATACCAGTAAATTGCCAGGCACCCAGTATTACTGCTGCACAGGTTAAAACAGCACTGTCAAAGGCCAAGAATACAACTTCTATGGGACCTGACAATATCCCTGGTTGTGTTCTACATGAACTACAGAGTGAACTGGCACCTCACCTGTGTGCCCTGTTCAATCACAGCCTAACCTCAGGCTTTGTCCCTACTGAATGGCACACTGCTACAGTCATCTCTCTCCACAAAGGAGGAGCAACTACAGACACTGGGAACTATCAACCAATTAGCCTGATGATATGCAAAGCTATGGAATGCATCATCATGGACCTAATAAACAAGGATACAGGGAATCTACAAACTCTGGATCCCACACAGTTTGGTTTTGTGAAGGGTAGAGCATGCCTGCTCAACTTGGTCGACTTCTTTGAGTCAGTCACCAGAGCTGTGGATGAAGGCAAGGTGGTTCATACAGCCTACCTTGATCTGGCCAAGCCTTTTGATACCATTCCCCACTCAGGAATCATAGAAAAACTCACTAAGCTTGACATCAACCCCTATATCACTAGGTGGGTTGCAAACTGGCTCACAGATGGAACCCATGGTGTTAAAAGTAGCTGACTCCAAGTCAGACTGCTGACTAGTCATGAATGGAGTCCCACAGAATTCGGTCCTGGGTCTTTTCCTGTTTGGTATCTACTTCTCTGAAGTCCAGTCCAACACAAAAAAGACTCTGGTTGACAAAGTTCACAGACGATTGCAAGTTGAGAGCTATTATTAACTCCCCAAGTGATGTTGAAATACTACAGAATGGCCTCACTGAGACCAACGATTGGTGTCAGAGCCATGGCCTTAAGCTCAATGCCAAAAAATGTGTCACCATCCCCTTTGGGAAAAACCCTGTTCCCATGAATTACCACATTGATGGTAGTCCACTGAATACTGAAGGGGTTATAAGAGATCTGGGAACACAGGTTGACAGCAACCTCTCTTTTGATCACCACATTGCCAGTGTGGTCAGAAAGTCCTTCTATGTGGCCTGTCTCATTACTAAGGGTTTTGCATCCAGGAAGAAAGAGGTGGTGCATTTTGTTTGTTCTACAGTTCTGCTGATTTTGCAACTTTCCCTACCCTGAGCCATTTTGTTGGTTTCAGAAAGAGGTCATTGTCTGCCTTTACTCTTCCCTCATTTGGCCAGTCATCGAGTACAATGCCCCATTTAGCATGTACCTCACTAGACACCTGCAACAACTGGATAGGCTGCAAACGTTCCTCACAAAGAGGATCCTAGGCCTTAAACACTTGTCCTATATGGACAGACTCAAAAAACTCCAACTATTCTCTGTCTCATATCGCCTACTTGGAGACGATCTCTGCTTGACTTACAAAGCCATGTCTGACACAGCTCTGTTAGAAATGCTACATCTAAAGAAATCCCAATCCCTCCACCCCACATGCTCCAGAGACCTGAACCTCATTACCACAATTAACAGAACATGCTGGAGGGACAGGTTTATAACCCAGAGACTGCCCATGCTATGGAATAGACTTCCCATACATGTCAAACAGAGCACCTCACTTACCTCTTCAAGAGAAATCTTGATGAGTGGATGGGTAAACAGAAAATTCACCCCATGGATCACTCCAGTGGCTCTACTTGACAGAGGCACTGGGAACTAAGGTCAGGTGGCACTATGCCAGGGTAATCCTATGGCTAGACTTGTAAAGTCCCCAGGGCCATTAGCCTAGTGCACACCTATGAACCTATGAACACACACACACACACACACACACACACACACACACACACACACACACACACACACACACACACACACACACACACACGCGCGCGCTCTGGGCTGACTTGAAAATAATAATAAATGTCCATTTTAGATGAACCTGCTGTATGTTTATGTGCCACATTTTTGCAAAATGGAAGGAAAAAATAAACTTGTAAATAATTGCAACACACTCTCTGTAATCTCTGTATATAGAGCTATAGCTACATCTATAGCTATAGGTTTATAGATTCACATGAACTTACTAGGTTATTGATCTGTGCGGATCTTAAGAAGCCCAACCTTACATTCCCATGGTAGTTTTTAGCCCTTATATTTTGCACACAAATTCCCAGAGATAGGCTGAACAAGGATATGTTGGGACATTTACATGTTCCCTCCAGCTGTGAGGACATGCGTGCTAAACCAGGGGTGAATTTGTGGTTACCCAACCCATACATCTATAAATATGGTAAAATGATAACTATGTATACATATTATTTCAAAGTATATGTTCCTTCACTTATTCATAAGAGAATGATTGCAGCTTCTCAGATTTGCTATTGTTTTTTTTTTCAGTGTGGTACTACATGAAGTACATCCTGGCACTATAATTCTCAGCTCATTTCCCCAAGAACTGGGAACAAACCCCAAACAATGACATAACATGGCCCCGATTCAGGGTTAGTTTTAATTATTGCCCATTTTCCATTAGTTAATTGAATTACAGACCACAAGGAAAACTGGTACTTAACAAAGCTGCTGGCTGAGAATCCTAAAAAAATCAGGAAAAAAGAACCAACCATGCACTGTAGACAAGCTCAGCTGAGACTTCAGACAAATCAAGCCATTATAATGTGTTTAGAAATCCAAACTTCATGTTACTTATTGTGTCTCAACACAAGGATCTGTGACTTTTATTTGTATTTAATATAATTACATATTTTACATTAGCATGCATTATCACAGGAATACAATGTCTGAAACTCTAATATCTGGCCCTAAATTGATTTCATAGGTGTAATCCTCAATGATTTGCCATAAATTCAAAAATCTCTTAAAGATTAGTGTGACGCCCCTGCACTGGCCCAGTAATCAAGGAGCATCAATCCTTACCACTGGCAACAGTGAAGGGCATACACAATGGGAGGATGACAAGTACACAAACAGTAAAGTGCAATTTCCCTTAAGAGTACACAGAGATCACAGTCAGTCTGGGGCTGGATTCTCCCTCTTCCTCCAGATCCCCAATAAGACTACCCACTGGCACAGCTATACGGTTAAGATCTCAGCTGAGGGGTCAAGCCAAGTCCTCCAGCACTGTCTTTGTATAACCAGTGCTTTGTGTCCCTCCCAAAGTAGCTGATATACACACACACACACACACACACACACACACACACACACACACACACACACACACACACACACACTTTGAGATTTGATTTACATACACACACACACACACACACACACACACACACACACACACACACACACACACACACACCTGGGAAAGGCTGACACAGATTAAGTAGCTATGACCCTTTCTGCCCAGATTATAAGGTAGTTATCACTGCCACCAACCCCTACTTATCAGCTACTTAAGGGCCTTACAAAGGGTGACCAATCCTACTGTTTAATGTTACTATTATCTAAATGGTAAGTGTGACCAAGAGCAAGACTATTGGAGTGGCCTGTACAGTGTTACCAAATGCATATGCAAGTACTTTAAGAGCTTAGATATGTCTCACAAATATCAGCCACAAAGATGGGTTTAAATATATTTAATAATAAATAATAAAAGAACAAAACAACACTCAATCAACACAGTTACTTCAGAGTTCAGAATCACAGGAAATATTTTAAAACAGCATTGCAGGACAGTCTCAAATAAATACAGAAATATCTAAATTAATCTTCACTATATTCCTATCTATATCTAAAATAAATTACTTTTCCCTAGTTACTTACTGTTAGCAAGGCAAATGCAGATGATGATGAATGGATGTTTCTAGGTCCAAGACAAGATACAAAATGACCAGTCTTTCTCTGAGAGAGTTCTTAAATTACTATGAAACATTACTGCTGGGTCAGCTTGGATGACATCACTCTTTGTCACCTGCCTTCAGTTCCCAGTCTAACAGATACCAACAGAATTTTATCATCTCTGTGTGAGTATATATCTCTTAGATATGCAGCTACTAGGAAGCAATAAAAAACTTTACATTTTAAACCTACTAATTAAAATTACTTTCAAGACAATAGAAAAACGTCTAGCTCTAGACATTGTGCCTGCTTGCTGCACTGAAGCTGAGCAGTAACACAATCATAAAACACTATGATTACAGCTTATTTTCTTGAAGTTTTGCAAGTTAACTCTGTGTGTTCCAGCTTCTACTACTAAAACATACATTTGCACAGGTATATAGTTTATATACATTTCTGTTCTTTTCCAGTAGGGTACACTGTGGTTACATTCTTAAACTCAGTACATAACATACAGTTCTCTTACATTTGTAAGACAAGCATATGAATCATATTAATATTCACAAATGACATATGATTATTTACAAAATTACAGATAGCTGGGCTGGCAGTGTCACAACCCCCCCTCCCCCCGAAAACTCAAACTAGTTTTTCAAGTGATCATTGAGAAACATTGCTTGAGAGGGTTGAGCCTATCTGGGAATACCTTACCCCATTCCCTGTCTTGAGAGCCCATCTACGTTGGCATTGCTAACTTCACTGCTGTGCTGCACTGTTATATCATATGGTTGCAACCCTAGGCTCCACCACTTAGTAACTTAGCATTTTGCTGGCTGGCTCGATGTAGCCATGTTTAAGGGATTGTCGTCTGTAACTACCATGAATTTCCTTCCATACAGATATGGCTGAAGTTTCTGCAGTGCCCACACTATAGCTAGGCATTCCTTTTTCTACAGCTGCATAGCATTCCTCCCTGGGTTGGAGCCTATAACTGAGATATACCACTGGGTGCTGTTCTCCTTCTGAGGAAACCTGGCTAAGTACAGCCCCCAGCCCATGGTTTGAAGCATCCACCTGCACTACAAATCATTTGCTGTAATCTAGACTGGCTAACACAGGGGGTCCTCCCAAAGTTCCTTTAAGCTTCTAGAATCCCTGCTCACTCCACACTACTTTATCTGGCCTGTTTTTCCTTGTTAGGGCTGTGAGGGGAGCAGCTTTGGTACTATAACTGGGGATGATCTTTCTGTAGTATCCTGCTGTCCCTAAGAATAACCTCACCTGCGTTTTGGTAACAGGGGCAGGCTATTCCTGAATGGCTTTCACTTTGGCAGGTTTTGGCCTGATTTTACCACTTCCGACTCTATGTCCCAGATAGGAGACCGCCGCCATACCCACTTGACATTTGCTGGGCTTAATGGTCAACCCTGTCCTTTGAAGTCTGGCCAGCACCTCTCTGATATGCTGAAGGTGCTCTTGCCAAGAATGGCTGTAGATGGCAATATCATCTAGGTAAGCAAATGCAAAATCTCCTGCTCCTGCTAGGATATGATCTACCAACCTCTGGAAAGTCACTGGAGCATTTTTCATTCCAAAGGGCATCTTTGTGAGCTCATACAAGCCAAAAGGAGTCACAAACGCTGACATCTCTCTAGAACTAGGAGTCATGGGCACCTGCCAGTAAACCTTGGTAAGATCAATGATGGTAAAATACTTAGCCCCATCCAACTGCTCTAGGGCTTCATCTGTCTGAAGCATGGGGTAAGCACCTGATTCTGTGTGACTATTTAATTTCTGTAGTCCACACAGAACCTGGTGCTGCCATCCTTCTTTGGTACTATGACAACTGGAGAGGCCCAGGGACTGCTGAACTCCTGAATTACCCCTAGTTCCAACATTTCCTGTATCTCTTCCCTCAGAGTCTGTTTGACTCTCTCAGGCATTCAATAAGGGGCCTGCTGAATAGGCCTTTGGGGTCCTGTATCCACATGGTGCTGCACCGGGTGGGTGCACCCTAGTTTCCCAGTGACCATGCCCCCAAACTCCTGTAACACTGCTCAGATTTCTCGAACATGGATAGGGGATAGCTGCTGGGACATTGCTACCCCCTCCACTTAGGTGTCAGTCCGAGCCTCACTTAGGAGATCAGTCACCAGATCACCCTCAGACTCCTCCTGCAATCCACTGCAAATACTCAGCACAAGTGCCTCCCTATCATGGTAAGGTTTCATCATATTAACACGGTACAGTTTGTGCCCCTGCCTCCTGCCTAGCGGTTCTACCATGTAGTTAACATCACTGACCTTCCTTACCACCTTGTAGGGTCCCACCCAGGCGGCCTGCAGCTTGTTATGTCTGACAAGAATGAGAACCATTGCCTGCTGCCTTACAGAACACTTTCTAGCTCAAGCATTCCTGTCATACCACACCTTTTTCTGCTGTTGGGCTTCTGCCAGGTTCTCCTGGGCCAAGCCCATGAGTTCCCTGCACCTTGTCCTAAGGTTTAGGACATATACACCAACAGACCCCATGTGGAGTTCACACTCATCCTCCCACTCATCTTGAATCAAATCTAGAGGTCCCTTCACTCTATGCCCATACAACAACTTAAAAGGTGAAAACCTGTGGATTCCTGGGGAACCTCTCTGTAAGCAAACAACAGATGGAGCAAATATTTGTCCCAGTCCCTCTTAAACTGGTCTGCAAATGCCTGTAGCATCATCTTGAGTGTAGAGTTTAATCTCTCAACAAGATCATTAGTCTGGGGGTGGTAAGGGCTGGTCTTTAGGTGCTTCACCCCACAGCGCTTGCACAGACATGCCAGCAGGTCTGACATGAAATTAGCACCTCTGTCAGTCAGTATTTCTTTTGGGAAACGTATCCTGCTAAAAATTTCTAACAAAGCATTTGCAGCATTTTCTGCCTTAATGGAGGACAGGAAAACTGCCTCAGGGTATCTGGTAGCATAATCTACTACCACTAAGGTATATTTTTTCTCTGTGGAACTTGGGGTACTCAGAGGCCCTACAATATCCATAGCTACTTTCTGAAATGGCACCTCAATCACAGGCAAAGGCATCAAAGGAACTTTCACCTTGTCTCCTGCCTTGCCTACCTTTAGCACTGCTCACAGGTCCTGTTACATCTCTGGAAATCTCAGACCAATAAAAGTTCTGCATAATATGTCTCTTTGTACATTTTATGCCCATATGACCTGCAAATAGAATATCGTGGGCTATGGCTAGAAGTGTTTGATGGTAGGTTCTGACCACTACCAACTGCTGTATTCTCTCATCCTCTAGCCCTCCCTCAGGGGTCCACTCTCTATATAGTAACCCTTTCTCCCAGTATATAGATTCCCCCTTCCCTTGAGAATCAGGTGCCTCACTAACTACCTCCCTCAGGCCTTGTAATGTATGGTCTGACAGCTGAGCCTGTCTCAACTGTCTCTTTGTAATGCTTCCCAACTGCCCTTCCACAAGAAATCTGGTATCCTCTGACAGTGGTGCCTCACTGTCAGCCTGGCTACTACTTACCTCTGCCCTTGCAGTCACTCTGTCCAAGGGAACATCAGTACCCACAAGCAGCTGTGGCTCACCTTCAGTCCAACTGCTACAGGGTAGCTCCCTCCCTGAAGTAACCACCTCACCAGTCCTGGCTGCAGGTGTGCTGTCTGTCTGGGTGTCCCCTAGGCTACCAGACCCATATGCTTGTCTCCAAGCCTGACTGCATGTAACTGCATGAACACAGGGCATGGCATTATCAAAATCATTCCCTATCAGGACAGCTGCAGGGATATCCTCAAGCACACCTACTTGCTTGCTTACTTTTCCACCCTACCAGTCAAGGTGAACCATAGCCAAAGGTATTTGGAATTGGGGTCTCTCCTAAAGCACTGACTGGAGTAGACTGCCCAAACTAGTAGTGCTTCTCTGTAACCAATGTAGGCTTCATAATGGTTATGTCAGAGCCTGAGTCTCTCTTAGCCATGCCTGCTTTCCCATAAACTAAGATAGGATATAACCTCTTGTGGTAGTTTGGTACCTTTGTTGTCTCGAGACAACTTACTGATGGCAATTTGTCATTCCCACTTACTGGCTCTCCCACCTTTTGTTCCCTACCTTGCCTCCATGGACATCTATATGCTACATGGCCCCTCTGGTTGCATTTAAAACATTTAACCCTTGGTTCTGAATATGTACCTGGACTAGTGGCTTTCCTTCTACTGGCAGACTCTGTTGGGGCAGTCTGGGCTGCCTACCATGGGTTTCTTTAGACCCATGAGCAGCACTGGCCATCCCTTTCCTGTACAGTGATGCCCTGCTTGCTAGGTATAGGTATCCCTTCTTCCCTAACTCATTTGCAGTGCTACATTGTCTATCAGCTAACCAGATTCTTATGTCCTCAGGCAAAGAGCTAATGGCTTGTTCCTTCACCAAAAGGTCTGCCAGCCCTTCAAAAGTGGTAACCTGACATCCACTCACCCACCTATGAAAATAAGTGCTTAGTTCCGCAACATATTCACACACACTTTCATCTGCCTTGCATCTATGTTCATGAAACTTTTTTTCTATAAGCTTCAGGTGCTAACCTAAAACATTCTAACAAACACATTTTAACTGCATTATAATTTAAACAATCAGTTTCAGACAGTTTAGAATTTGCAGTTGCAGCTTTACCATGGAGTAGGGGGGGGTCAGGAACCATACCCAGATTCCTTGGTCAACATTATACTGTTTACATACCCTTTCAAACATATGAATGAAACCATCAAAATTATCCCCCTCCGTAAATTGTGGAAGAAATTTACTGACCTTTGTAGCTTCTGGGGTTTGATTACTCCCTTCCCCATTACCTCCATGATGCTGGCGAAGAGTCAGCATCTCCTTTTCATGTTGCCTCTGCCTCTCCTTCTCCTCAGCTTCCAGGCATCACAGTTTCTCATTTTCCTCAGTCTCTATATGCCTCTACTTTCAAATGTCTGGCCTCTAGATCAAGTCTCTTTAACTCCAGATGGATCTTTAAGTCCTCTGTGGAAAGGTTGAGCTGTCCATTTTCTGAGAGTTGTACATCTCCAAGGCCAGTCTGATTGTCCTCCTGGTTGCTATTCAGTGATGCACCTGCGACTAAATCTGCAATCATGACTGATTTATTCAGGTTGGCATGCACCAGTCCATTAGTCAGGTTGGTATGCACCAGTCCTTTAGTCAGGTTGGCATGCACCAGTCCTTTAGTCAGGTTGGTATGCACCAGTCCTTTAGTCAGGTTGGCATGCACCAGTCCTTTAGTCAGGTTGGTATGCACCAGTCCTTTAGTCAGGTTGGCATGCACCAGTCCTTTAGTCAGGTTGGCATGCACCAGTCCTTTAGTCAGGTTGGCATGCACCAGTCCTTTAGTCAGGTTGGCATGCACCAGTCCTTTAACCTGGCACATCTCAGCCAACTGGCTCCTTGTTAGCTTGCCATAGTCCTCTGCTGACATGCTTGCCTGTTCTCCCTGACTAACTAAGCTAACAAAAAAAATAAAACAATTGTGATATGAACTCTGAATGTTCACTGCATGGCTGATTGAGAGTACAAACGCCTTCAGTGACCACTGTACACAGGTACAGTGATTCAGTATCCACACCACTACAAGCTAATTAATATGTGATGTGGCTATCTCACCACTGTCACCCAATTAATATCTGATGTGGATATCGCATCACTGCCAAACAACTAATATGCGATGACCCTGCACTGGCCCAGTAATCAAGAATCCTCAATCCTCATCACTAGCACAAGTGAGGGGCGTGCACGTTGGGATGATGTCAAGTACACACACAGTAAAATACAATTTCCCTTAAGAGCATGCAGAGATCACAGTCAGTCTGGGGCTGGTTTCGCCGTCTTTCTTCAGATCCCCAATAAGACTCCCCACTGGCACAGCTATAGGGTTAAAATCTCAGCTGAGGGGTCAAGCCAAGACCTCCAGCACCTTCTCTGTCCAACAAGTGCTTTGTGTCCCTGCCGAAGTACATGACACACACACACACACACACACACACACACACACACACACACCTGGGGAAGGCTGGCACAGGTTCACTAGCTATGCCCCCTTCAGCCCCAACTATAAGGTTGTTATCACTGCCACCAGCCCCTACTTATCAGCTACTTAAGACCCTTACAAAGGGTGATCAATCCTAAGAGAGATCACCAATACAGTAAAAAGTATATTTTTTTACAGTATTAGTGATGACTCTTTCTCTGAGATTGAGCAATTGTGGAGTAAGGATAACAAATTAAGGGACAGGTTCAAAGGGGCTGCTTCCTGAAAAAAAAATACTTGTTTTTTTCTTGGTTTGTTCAAGATCTGCAAGGCCTAAGGAAATGTGTATTCAGCATTTCTGTACTTCCGCTATTTGCCAGGGAAGTATGGTCTGAAGCTTGCAGCAGTCAGTAATTATAGGGATTACACATAGCTGTTATTTTGCATTGTAACCTGCACAGTAATATTGAGTTTCAGATACCCCTTCACATGAAAAGGTGACTCATGGGTGATGCGAGCAATTTGTTTGAATGCCAGTAGTCCTGACGTTAACAGCTAATAAATGCAAGAAGAGTACAGATTAAAATTCTAATTCTGAAGGTGAGAGCAGTTTGTAAGGCAAGGGAGATAAGTTTTCAGTGCTCAGCACCTTATTCTCATCAAAAATATCTTAAAACATTTCATTTGTACTGTGAATCTGACAGCTGTTGGTGTCAGGAATCTCTGTGCGGTAAGAAGAAATTGTGAGACCATCTGGCTTTTTTAATCTAATGTTCTATGTGATTTCATGGGTGAAATATTTCTAGTTTGTATTTTGTCTCTCAGTGGTGCTTTGGCCCTTGCTTTCTTAACTGAATCATACTTCATCCTATTGTTCCAAATGCCCAGTTCACCCCAGATTAGGAATCTGCCAGGCAGACATCCTTACAGCAGACCTAACAGTCTCCTGGTCAGGGGACAACATTGAGTCTCAGATCAGTGCCATGTTTGGTACATTACTTTGGATTTCTGTGTAAATCTTGTTTCCCTATAACATTTGTGATCAGACAGTGCATGCACTGCAGAAGCAAGACCAATAATGGCACAATTTGTATCCTTACATAACCTTATCAAGTGTACACTGCAATACTCTGGTAGGTAAGACCTGTACCCTGTCACGACAATGGAGTGCCATTATACCTGCCGTCTTCACAGGCATCATACATCAGCAAAGTGTCTCCCCACCCTCCATTAGAATAGGTGAAGCAACCTTGGAGGTTCACTCCCATCCCTCAACTAACTCCTTAGCATGAATATATCTACTATTCATATTCAAATTATCCAGGCCAAATTCAAGGCTTTATCCTTGTATTCTACAGAACAAGAATATTACAGTGCTTATAAATAGTTAGGCATCTTTTTGCAAGACATTATTGGTACAGCTGTCCTTATTTTTAAATCCTATGTTGGATTCTATATCCATGTATTCCATTGTCTAAACATTTTAAGGGACTACTGCCTCCAACCTGTGTGCTGAAACATGGTGGACCTGCATGTTCTTCTATGTGCCACAGCTCTGTTGTTGTAGGTGAACCTATGCTAACCTGAGCCTTTTGTCACTTTTTACAGTAATTTCAGAGGGAGGACACCTTCTGAAGCTGTTGTAGCCATAGTAATATGAAATACAACAGACTAATTTGAACTTCCAGTGATTGTCCTTTGCCTGAGCTCTGCATGAGGAACATCATGACTCCCTACTAACATTTAGGGCCACCTAACTGTGACACACCAAAACGGTAGTAGTCACAATTGAGTCTGCCCCCTGTGGTAGGGCCATTGCACATCCACACACTGCCACTAAAAAAACTACCTCCAGAGTCACTGCACCTTGGTGTAATGACAAACACCAGACTTAGTAGACGTGCAATGTCTCACCTTTGCTAAGTCACTGTTGTGTGACTTTAAATGATGACTGGCACCAATATGCTTCATAGGCTCATATGCACTTACTTAGACTAATGACCTGTGAGGATCTTCAGAAGCCTAGCCATGCATTCCCAAAAAGTTTCTAGCCCTAGCATTTTAAGCACAATTAACCCACATCCCATTGTATTACAAGAATGAATAACTCAGGGACAGGTAGACATTTGCATGTTATCCCTGCCCATAAAGGAAAGGCTGCCAATCCAAGGGTGAACCTGCAATTTCTCATCCACTCATTGTTCATGTTTATCAGATAATAATAGCAGTAGTAATAATAATAATAATAATAATAATAATAATAATAATAATAATAACAACAATAATAATAATAATAATAATAATAATAGTAATAGTAATAATAATAATAGTAATAATAATAATAATAGTAGTAATAATAATAATAATAATAGTAATAATAATAATAGTAATAATAGTAATAATAATAATAATAGTAATAATAATAATAATAATAATAATAGTAATAATAATAATAATACTAATAATAATAATAAATATTGTCTCACTAGTGTCACTCCACAACAACCACTATATACAAATGTCTTCTCTAAAGTGGTAGAGTCAAAGCTTTATTGTTATAAAGTTTAACTCTTTGTAAACATGATAGTAAGAATAATAGTAGCAAAAATAACAAATAATCAAAGGAAAATAAATATATTATTCAGAATTATAGTTTGTGATTAACAGACTATTTTCAGTGATTTGTCTGATAATTTATAGTATGGTGTAGTATTTGATACTTTTATAAGGACACCTATGTCTGACTGTATCAGTAACCATACAAACAATAATGCATACTGCATCACAGGGCCATTCAGTGTTTGATATTTTTTGAACTGCTCCCCAGTACATATTACGAATAATAGAAGCAAAACACTTGTAGATGTAGGGCACCACCAACCCCAGTACCCCCAATATTGTATGGTATTTAATACAACTGGTACACTGTAGTCCAACTGAAGTTGTAAACATGCCAAGAACATCATTTATTCTCTCACTTGGAAACATGACTACTTCCCAGTACATTTTCAGGCAATTGCCAGTTGTGTATGACATTTATACTCTAATGAGAAGAACATGGGTATTAAAATGAATCAGCAAGTATGAAAACAATAATATATACACTCTTACCAGGAAAAAGCCATCCATCCATCCATCCATCCATCCATCCATCCATCCATCCATCCATCCACATCCCTTTTTCCCATTTTTACATGTGCAGTTGGCAAGTCACTTAAAAAAAACATAAATTAATTAATTCCTAGTACTGTGTGGAATTTCGTGTATAAGCAGGAACACCTGCAACTTTCATATGTGGTTTATAGACAGTTATGATAGCTCATATAGTAGCTCCTTGAAGTGGCAGTTGTCCATGTTCTACTACTGCCTTTATATTAGACATGTATGTTAATTCTTCAAGCATATTTTACCTTCTGCAAGCTTGCAGGCTCCTGAAGAAGACTGGGAAAGGTTCTTCATTGCTCATCACTCTCTGTTCTTTCTCTGAGGTACAACAAACTCAGAGTGAGAACTAATAATGTAACAGGTGTGGGGAGAAGCCTCCCCTTCAACATTTAGTGCGTCCTGAAAACAATGCTTTTGGATTGTATTTTTTGTTGTATATCATTTGTTCATAAATGTACAAGTGTGAGTACATGCGTCATGAGGGTGTGTGTAACTAAGCTGTGAGTAATTATTGCTGAGTATTTTTGATATGAACCAAAAATGAGCAAAAAGAAATCAGTAAATCCACAGAATGAGGTCCTTGTCAGCAGAAAACCAGACACCAAAATAAAATCCTTAACGCGTTTTATTATATTACCAAGGCGTTTTCGCCACAGCAGTCCGTGGCTTCTTCAGAGGAAAATAAACTACTAAAGCAACACACTCCATTCATATCATGAAATTCAGGAAGTGACATCTTCCAATTTCCTCAAAACGGCAATCAACTTTTAAAAGAATATATATCATACAAAATATAAAACACTGCAAAACATTTTATTCATTAATACAGCAACTTATGTATAAACTTCATGTAAAAACATGACTAAAATAAAACTAATAAAATAAAAATAGAAATAATAATTAACCTGCATCTTTTATTTTAACCAATTATTTATTGAATTTGTTATACAGGACCAACTATCCTATTAAAGATGTGTGCAATGTGTGCATATGTAACTACACTGCAGGGACCTAAACTAACTTTTTGTTAAAACATAGTGATATCATCAAAAGGACTTGTCTAAAACCTATTTACACCCAAATTAAATCTATAGAATACAGTAAGAAAACCTTTTTACTAGGTCCTTTTACCACTAGTGGAACATATTTCAAACTGTGATGGTTCCATGTACTCCTGTCGTTAACCAGACACGACAGGCTCTACCCTATTTTCATATAAGGAACCAAAGGGGGGGTTGTATGTAAGTTATCTGAAGTAACTTTTTAATTTCAGCACAGGGGCTATATTGCAGTTGCTGTTCAAACCTGGTTGCCTAAATGCATCCAGGCGTAACTGCCATTCTAGCTCCCTGTTTTCTAAAATCAATGAGAAAGGACCTCCCCTGGTCCTTAATGGTACATGATCAATGGCCATAAATTGGAAGCTATGACCTGGGTTTAAACCTATATGCTTTGCCAGTGCATTGTCGCCCTTGTTGTTTTTAATAGCATACAGATGTTCATACATCCGATCTCTAACACGACGATCGGTTTTTCCGATGTAGAATGCCTGGCAACAATTACACATGGCAATATAAACAGTAGATTTACTCTCACAGTTTAGAGTGAAACGTATATGGTATTTCCTATCCCTGACTGTAAATGTCTCACCTACTCTGACCTCATTACAGTATTTACAAAAAACACATTTGAACATACCTTTCTTCTTATAAAATGAACTTTGGGGTACATCCCTTTGTAACAGTTCCTTAAGGTTGTTTGATCTCTTAAATATAAATCTTGGTTTACTACCTAATTTTTCAACCAAAAAAGAATTTGAAGATATAAGGTGCCAGTTTTTACGTATTATGGCCAGAATTCCCTTAGAATTTTTGCTGAAGGTGGTGATAAAACTCAGAGAGAAATCATGTTCTTCACCTAAAGGTGTAACTGTGCCTGTCTCACCATTGTTAAAGTCACTCTCCATGATTGCCCCATTAATAATCAGATCATCATGTATGGAATTCTTTTGGAATAGTAAGGGCTTATAAAAGCCATTAGTCCTTTTCCTAGTGACCTCCCCAATCAAGTCTAATAACAGTTGATCCGGGTAACCTCGGTTACTAAACATTTCTCTCAACAATTCACATTCTTTAACAAAATCAACCATAGTACTACACATTCTTCCAGCCCTCACAAGTTGTCCTTTTACAATAGACCTTTTTTGTTGGTACGGGTGAAAACTGGAGAAGTGTAAGAATGCATTACAGTATGTAGATTTTCTAAACACTGTTGACGTAAGTACTTGACCTACAGGGTCCTTTTCTAACTTAACGTCAAGATAATCAATTACACTGGTTGAAAATTTAGATGTGAACTTTAAAAATTCAGTTGTTGAATTAATGGTTTCCGAAGCCTGCAGCTTCTAATTCAGAGCCCCTGAACAAGATAAAATATCGTCCAGGAATCGGTGTAATACATAACAGGCTCCATTAAACCAGGGATCTTCCTTAAAATGTTAGCTTCCCAGTATCCCATAACGTAATTCGCTACTCCAGCCCCACATGGGAGCCATCGACCCACATTTTTGAAGCAAGAAGTCACCGTTAAAGGTGAAATAATTAGAAGTTAGGACAATATCCAAAAGTTCCGTGACCAGGTCCACTTCCAACTTTGAGGCCCCAAATACCTGAAGCATAGAACCTATCCACTCCACCGCTTCCTGGTGTGGGATGGAAGTGTATAGGTCTATCACATCAATGGTTAAAAAGTTATTATCATCATTATATAAAATACCATTGATGTTATCAAGAAAGGACCAGGAGTCTTTACATATACTGGTGATCTCCTTAATGTATTTATCCAATATGTTTGTTATAAGTTTGGAACAAGGATATGTAATCGATGACCTACCGTCAATCAGTGCTCTCATTGGGGGGTTATTTATGCTCTTATGGATTTTAGGGATCCCAAACATGACAGGTATTTTTGGACAATTTATATCAATATAATTGTACAAGTTCATATCAATTTTCCCTGCCAGGAATAGGTCCCTAAAATAACCCCTAATCCTCTGTATATTACCATTGACCTCACTCTTAGATGATCTCATATACGAGTCAGTGTCCAAAACCTTATTCATCTTCTCATTATATGTTGGATTGTCGAAAAGCACCAACCCACCACCTTTATCAGGTTTTAATAAACGTACAGGTAACCAACATATCTCATCAAGTAGTGACAGTTGTTCCTTGGAAATATTTGAATTTCCTATACTTAACCTATCATTACCACTAGTGGCAAGGAATCTAAAATCCATTTCACAAATATTCTCAAATAATTGTAATATATTATGTAATGGAGGATTAAACACACTGGGTAGTCTCATGGTAGGTAAACTATCACTGCTAGTTCCAGTGTTAAAGTTCTCAATTTCATTTTGTTGATTGAAAACTAGTTTGAGATTCATCTTCCTCACATAACATTTTAACTCTATAATTTCCTTGGAAATACTACCAGTCCTACTTGGAACAAAAGAGTTACCAAAAGCTAATAATTCTATTAGCTGCTCATCAAGCAGAATGTCAGAAAAATTATAAATTTTAAAATCACCTTTCTTGTTTGTGAGAATGACAGGATATTCAGATGAAGTGGATGGACAAGGTAAATCATTTTGTCCAGGAGGTGAGGAAGCTAACTCATGTGTGCAGGGGCCACTAGTGTCTGGAACTAAGATTAATTCTTCCTCTTGTTCACATAAGTTTTGTTGCTGCGTTGCCCTAAAAAATTTTTGCCATTGCACTGGTTACCTGATTTATTATTAGTACTGGAGCCCTGTTGGTAATTGCCAGAACCACCATTATTTCTGGCAAAACCTTTAATTCTATTGCTCCGTCTTGGTCCTGTACTAGTGTGACCTTCAGTATTTTCTTCAATTATGTCATCTAGCCCACTCATATCCTCCACCACTTCTATGACCTGACGGTCACCGGTGTGGCCTGGACGTGGACTATTAGGCCCTTTTAGTTTAGGGTATGCACTGTTTTTAGAATAAGCTTCCCTATCCCTCATCAGTTTTTTATTTTTACCAGCTTTCAACTTCACCAATAAAGTGTCAATGCTAGATAATATCCGTCCATAGTCGAATTTATATCTAGCAAAATCCAAATCAAGTTTAATGTCATTATCTAAATTGTTAATTTCACCCATTAAAGAGTCAATATGCAAAGCATAGTGTTTAACAATAGTTTCTAAAAGTTGAACACCCTGCTGCTGAAAAAGTGATTCTAAATCAGTAAAAAATGCTTGGTCAACAACTAACGCAGATGGTACAAAATTATTGCGTAACCCTTTAGGTATTAATTTCTCTACAATACATTGTTTAAAATAGGCCGACTCCAACTGCAGTTTTTTTAGTTTAAGCAGTTTAGAGTCAAATAGTTTTAACTTATCGGCTAAACATGTATTTCTGGTGTTAGGTACATCAATACTAGTTGGCGTACTTTGTTGTCCAAAAGTAAGGTTGCCAGTGTCCAATAGCCAACCTTCTAAATCCGGTAAGCCAAAATTAGTCCCACCAAGTCCATTATCAGTTTGTAGAATAGGTCTTTGATTCGTAACTGCCACAGCGTAAGAAACGGGGCATCCTATCCTTTCTTCTCCTCCTGTACTGTCACGAGTCAAAGGAAAGAAGTTGTCCGGACTGTTTTCTCATCCCAAATTAGTGCTAGCAGGTAAATTAGAGCTAGCAGGTAAATTAGATCGTTCCGGCTGGGCTGCCGGTATCCAGTCGTCAAGGCTCACTTGGCTAACACCTATCGTGTTGGAAACCCCGGAAGAGCCTGCCCTAGACGTCCGGAAAGCTGCCTGCATGTCATCAATCCTTGAATTTAGTTGGTCCAGTCTAACGGATAAGCCTGCCAACACGCCGACTAAGTCCGTATTATTACTGTCAGTGCCGCTCGCCATACAGGTGCTTGGTTTAAACCGCCAAGGAAAACAGGAATCCTCGCACAAAAAAAGACCAGAAACCAAAAATGAGCAAAAAGAAACCAGTAAATCCACAAAGCGAGGTCCTTGCCAGCAGTAAACCAGACACCAAAATAAAATCCTTAACGCGTTTTATTATGATACCAAAGCGTTTTCGCCACGGCAATCCGTGGCTTCTTCACAGGAAAATAAACTACTAAAGCAACACACTCCATTCATATCATGAAATTCAGGAAGTGACATCTTCCAATTTCCTCAAAACGGCAATCAACTTTTAAAAGAATATATATCATACAAAATATAAAACACTGCAAAACATTTTATTCATTAATACAGCAACTTATGTATAAACTTCATGTAAAAACATGACTAAAATAAAACTAATAAAATAAAAATAGAAATAATAATTAACCTGCATCTTTTATTTTAACCAATTATTTATTGAATTTGTTATACAGGACCAACTATCCTGTTAAAGATGTGTGCAATGTGTGCATATGTAACTACATTGCAGGGACCTAAACTAACTTTTGTTAAAACATAGTGATATCATCAAAGGACTTGTCTAAAACCTATTTACACCCAAATTAAATCTATAGAATACAGTAAGAAAACCTTTTTACTAGGTCCTTTTACCACTAGTGGAACATATTTCAAACTGTGATGGTTCCATGTACTCCTGTACGTTAACCAGACACGACAGGCTCTACCCTATTTTCATATAAGGAACCAAAAGGGGGGTTGTATGTAAGCTACCTAAAGTAACTTTTTAATTTCAGTACAGTGGCTATATTGCAGTTGCTGTTCAAACCTGGATGCCTAAATGCATCAAGGCGTAACTGCCATTCTAGCTCCCTGTTACTAAAATCAATAGGTTCTATGCTTCAGGTATTTGGGGCTTCAAAGTTGGAAGTGGACCTGGTCACGGAACTTTTGGATATTGTCCTAACTTCTAATTATTTCACCTTTAACGGTGACTTCTTCCTTCAAAAATGTGGGGTCGCGATGGGCTCCCCATGTGGGGCTGGAGTAGCGAATTACGTTATGGGATACTGGGAAGCTAACATTTTAAGGAAGATCCCTGGTTTAATGGAGTCTGTTATGTATTACACCCGATTCCTGGACGATATTTTTATCTTGTTCAGGGGCTCTGAATTAGAAGCTGCAGGCTTTGTGGAAACCATTAATTCAACAACTGAATTTTTAAAGTTCACATCTAAATTTTCAACCAGTGTAATTGATTATCTTGACGTTAAGTTAGAAAAGGACCCTGTAGGTCAAGTACTTACGTCAACAGTGTTTAGAAAATCTACATACTGTAATGCATTCTTACACTTCTCCAGTTTTCACCCGTACCAACAAAAAAGGTCCATTGTAAAAGGACAACTTGTGAGGGCTGGAAGAATGTGTAGTACTATGGTTGATTTTGTTAAAGAATGTGAATTGTTGAGAGAAATGTTTAGTAACTACCCGGATCAACTGTTATTAGACTTGATTGGGGAGGTCACTAGGAAAAGGACTAATGGCTTTTATAAGCCCTTACTATTCCAAAAGAATTCCATACATGATGATCTGATTATTAATGGGGCACCGATGGAGAGTGACTTTAACAATGGTGAGACAGGCACAGTTACACCTTTAGGTGAAGAACATGATTTCTCTCTGAGTTTTATCACCACCTTCAGCAAAAATTCTAAGGGAATTCTGGCCATAATACGTAAAAACTGGCACCTTATATCCTCAAATTCCTTTTTGGTTGAAAAATTAGGTAGTAAACCAAGATTTATATTTAAGAGATCAAACAACCTTAAGGAATTGTTACAAAGGGATGTACCCCAAAGTTCATTTTATAAGAAGAAAGGTATGTTCAAATGTGTTTTTTGTAAATACTGTAATGAGGTCAGAGTAGGTGAGACATTTACGATCAGGGATAGGAAGTACCATATACGTTGTACTTTAAACTGTGAGAGTAAATCTATTATTTATATTGCCATGTGTAATTGTTGCCAGGCGTTTTACATCGGAAAAACGGACCGTCGGGTTAGAGATCGGATGTATGAACATCTGTACGCCATTAAAAATAACAAGTGCGACAACGCACTGGCAAAACATATAGGTTTAAATCCGGGTCATAGTTTCCAATTTATGGCCATTGACCATGTACCATTAAGGACTAGGGGAGGTCCTTTCTCATTGATTTTAGAAAACAGGGAGCTAGAATGGCAGTTACGCCTCGATGCATTTAGGCATCCAGGTTTGAACAGCAACTGCAATATAGCCCCTGTACTGAAATTAAAAAGTTACTTTAGGTAGCTTACATACAACCCCCCTTTTGGTTCCTTATATGAAAATAGGGTAGAGCCTGTCGTGTCTGGTTAACGTACAGGAGTACATGGAACCATCACAGTTTGAAATATGTTCCACTAGTGGTAAAAGGACCTAGTAAAAAGGTTTTCTTACTGTATTCTATAGATTTAATTTGGGTGTAAATAGGTTTTAGACAAGTCCTTTTGATGATATCACTATGTTTTAACAAAAAGTTAGTTTAGGTCCCTGCAATGTAGTTACATATGCACACATTGCACACATCTTTAATAGGATAGTTGGTCCTGTATAACAAATTCAATAAATAATTGGTTAAAATAAAAGATGCAGATTAATTATTATTTCTATTTTTATTTTATTAGTTTTATTTTAGTCATGTTTTTACATGAAGTTTATACATAAGTTGCTGTATTAATGAATAAAATGTTTTGCAGTGTTTTATATTTTGTATGATATATATTCTTTTAAAAGTTGATTGCCGTTTTGAGGAAATTGGAAGATGTCACTTCCTGAATTTCATGATATGAATGGAGTGTGTTGCTTTAGTAGTTTATTTTCCTCTGAAGAAGCCACGGACTGCTGTGGCAAAAATGCCTTGGTAATATAATAAAACGCGTTAAGGATTTTATTTTGGTGTCTGGTTTTCTGCTGACAAGGACCTCGTTCTGTGGATTTACTGGTTTCTTTTTGCTCATTTTTGGTTTGGGGTCTTTTTCTTGTGCGAGGATTCCTGTTTGTCTTGGCGGTTTAAACCAAGCACCTGTATGGCGAGTGGCACTGACAGCAACGATATAGACTTAGCCGGCGTGCTGGCCGGCTTATCCGTTAGACTGGACCAACTAAATTCAAGGATTGATGACATGCAGGCTGCCATCCGGACGTCTAGGGCAGGCTCTTCCAGGGTTTCCAACACGATAGGTGTTAGCCAAGTGAGCCTTGACGACTGGATACCGGCAGCCCAGCCGGAATGATCTAATTTACCTGCTAGCTCTAATTTACCTGCTAGCACTAATTTGGGACGAGAAAACAGTCCGGACAACTTCTTTCCTTTGACTCGTGACAGTACAGGAGGAGAAGAAAGGATAGGATGCCCCGTTTCTTACGCTGTGGCAGTTACGAATCAAAGACCTATTCTACAAACTGATAACGGACTTGGTGGGACTAATTTTGGCTTACCGGATTTAGAAGGTTGGCTATTGGACACTGGCAACCTTACTTTTGGACAACAAGGTACGCCAACTAGTATTGATGTACCTAACACCAGAAATACATGTTTAGCCGATAAGTTAAAACTATTTGACTCTAAACTGCTCAAACTAAAAAAACTGCAGTTGGAGTCGGCCTATTTTAAACAATGTATTGTAGAGAAACTAATACCTAAAGGGTTACGCAATAATTTTGTACCATCTGCTTTAGTTGTTGATCAAGCATTCTTTACTGATTTAGAATCACTTTTTCAGCAGCAGGGTGTTCAATTACTAGAAATTATTGTTAAACACTATGCCTTGCACATTGATTCGTTGATGGGTGAAATTAGCAAATTAGATAATGACATTAAACTTGATTTGGATTTTGCTAGATACAAATTCGACTATGGTCGGATATTATCTAGCATTGACACTTTACTAGTGAAGTTGAAAGCAGGTAAAAACAAAAAATTGACGAGGGACAGGGAAGCTTATTCTAAAAATTGTGCATATCCTAAACTAAAGGGGCCTAATGGTCCATGTCCAGGCCACACCGGTGACAGTCAGGTCATTGAAGCGGTTGAGGACAGGAGTGGGTTGGATGACATATTGGAAGAAAATAATGAAGGTTACACTAGTACAGGACCAAGAAGGAGCAACAGAATTAAAGGTTTCGCCAGAAATAATGGGGTTTCTGGCAATTACCAACAGGGTTCTGGTACTAATAATAAATCAGGTAACCAGTATAAAGGTAAAAATTTTTTAGGGCAATGCAGCAACAATACTTATGTGAACAAGAGGAAGAATTAACCTTAGTTCCAGACACTAGTGGCCCCTGCACACATGAGTTAGCTTCCTCACCTCCTGGACAAAATGATTTACCCTTTCCATCCACTTCATCTGAATATCCTGTCATTCTCACAAACAAGAAAGGTGATTTTAAAATTTACAATTTTTCTGATATTTTGCTTGATGAGCAGCTAATTGAATTGTTAGCTTTTGGTAACTCTTTTGTTCCAAGTAACTCTGGTAGTATTTGCAAGGAAATCATAGAATTAAAATGTTATGTGAGAAAAATGAATCTAAAACTAGTTTTCTACCAACAAAATGAAATTGAGAACTTCAACACTGGTACTAATAGTGACAGTTTACCTACGATGAGACTGCCTAGTGTATTTAACCCTCCACTACACAATACATTACAGTTGTTTGAGAACATCTGTGAAATGGACTTTAGATTCCTTGCCACTAGTGGTAAAGATAGGTTAAGTATAGGAAATTCAAACATTTCCAAGGAACAATTGTCACTTTTGGATGAAATATGTCGATTACCTGTACGTTTATTAAAACCTGATAAAGGTGGCGGGTTGGTGCTTTTCGACAATCCAACATACAATGAGAAGATGACTATGGTTTTGGACACTGATGCGTACATAAGATCATCCAAAAGTGAGGTCAATGGTAACATACATAGGATTAGGGGTTATTTTAGGGACCTGTTCCTGGCAGGAAAAATTGACATTAATTTGTATAATTACATCGATATAAATTGTCCAAAAATTCCTGTCATGTTCGGGATCCCTAAAATTCATAAGAGTATAAATAACCCCCCCATGAGAGCATTGATCGACGGTAGGTCCTCGATTACATATCCTTGTTCAAAACTTATAACAAATATACTGGACAAATATATGAAGGGGATTACCAGTATATGCAAGGACTCTTGGTCCTTTCTTGATAACATCAATGGTATTTTATATAATGATGATAATAACTTTTTAACCATTGATGTGATAGACCTATACACTTCCATCCCGCACCAGGAAGCGGTGGAGTGGATAGGTTCTATGCTTCAGGTATTTGGGGCCTCAAAGTTGGAAGTGGACCTGGTCACGGAACTTTTGGATATTGTCCTAACTTCTAATTATTTCACCTTTAACGGTGACTTCTTCCTTCAAAAATGTGGGGTCGCGATGGGCTCCCCATGTGGGGCTGGAGTAGCGAATTACGTTATGGGATACTGGGAAGCTAACATTTTAAGGAAGATCCCTGGTTTAATGGAGCCTGTTATGTATTACACCCGATTCCTGGACGATATTTTTATCTTGTTCAGGGGCTCTGAATTAGAAGCTGCAGGCTTCGTGGAAACCATTAATTCAACAACTGAATTTTTAAAGTTCACATCTAAATTTTCAACCAGTGTAATTGATTATCTTGACGTTAAGTTAGAAAAGGACCCTGTAGGTCAAGTACTTACGTCAACAGTGTTTAGAAAATCTACATACTGTAATGCATTCTTACACTTCTCCAGTTTTCACCCGTACCAACAAAAAAGGTCCATTGTAAAAGGACAACTTGTGAGGGCTGGAAGAATGTGTAGTACTTTGGTTGATTTTGTTAAAGAATGTGAATTGTTGAGAGAAATGTTTAGTAACCGAGGTTACCCGGATCAACTGTTATTAGACTTGATTGGGGAGGTCACTAGGAAAAGGACTAATGGCTTTTATAAGCCCTTACTATTCCAAAAGAATTCCATACATGATGATCTGATTATTAATGGGGCACCGATGGAGAGTGACTTTAACAATGGTGAGACAGGCACAGTTACACCTTTAGGTGAAGAACATGATTTCTCTCTGAGTTTTATCACCACCTTCAGCAAAAATTCTAAGGGAATTCTGGCCATAATACGTAAAAACTGGCACCTTATATCTTCAAATTCCTTTTTGGTTGAAAAATTAGGTAGTAAACCAAGATTTATATTTAAGAGATCAAACAACCTTAAGGAATTGTTACAAAGGGATGTACCCCAAAGTTCATTTTATAAGAAGAAAGGTATGTTCAAATGTGTTTTTTGTAAATACTGTAATGAGGTCAGAGTAGGTGAGACATTTACGATCAGGGATAGGAAGTACCATATACATTGTACTTTAAACTGTGAGAGTAAATCTATTATTTATATTGCCATGTGTAATTGTTGCCAGGGGTTTTACATCGGAAAAATGGACCGTCGGGTTAGAGATCGGATGTATGAACATCTGTACGCCATTAAAAATAACAAGTGTGACAACGCACTGGCAAAACATATAGGTTTAAATCCGGGTCATAGTTTCCAATTTATGGCCATTGACCATGTACCATTAAGGACTAGGGGAGGTCCTTTCTCATTGATTTTAGAAAACAGGGAGCTAGAATGGCAGTTACGCCTCGATGCATTTAGGCATCCAGGTTTGAACAGCAACTGCAATATAGCCCCTGTACTGAAATTAAAAAGTTACTTTAGGTAGCTTACATACAACCCCCCTTTTGGTTCCTTATATGAAAATAGGGTAGAGCCTGTCGTGTCTGGTTAACGTACAGGAGTACATGGAACCATCACAGTTTGAAATATGTTCCACTAGTGGTAAAAGGACCTAGTAAAAAGGTTTTCTTACTGTATTCTATAGATTTAATTTGGGTGTAAATAGGTTTTAGACAAGTCCTTTTGATGATATCACTATGTTTTAACAAAAAGTTAGTTTAGGTCCCTGCAATGTAGTTACATATGCACACATTGCACACATCTTTAATAGGATAGTTGGTCCTGTATAACAAATTCAATAAATAATTGGTTAAAATAAAAGATGCAGGTTAATTATTATTTCTATTTTTATTTTATTAGTTTTATTTTAGTCATGTTTTTACATGAAGTTTATACATAAGTTGCTGTATTAATGAATAAAATGTTTTGCAGTGTTTTATATTTTGTATGATATATATTCTTTTAAAAGTTGATTGCCGTTTTGAGGAAATTGGAAGATGTCACTTCCTGAATTTCATGATATGAATGGAGTGTGTTGCTTTAGTAGTTTATTTTCCTCTGAAGAAGCCACGGACTGCTGTGGCGAAAACGCCTTGGTAATATAATAAAACGCGTTAAGGATTTTATTTTGGTGTCTGGTTTTCTGCTGACAAGGACCTCGTTCTGTGGATTTACTATTTTTGATATGAGCTTGGTAGCTCAAGGACTATTAATGCATCCCTCATATAGAAATATATTAATCTCCTCACATGAAAAAGCAACAGTTGACATACAACAATCTGCTCCTGACATTTTTATGCTTCTGCCATGCGTGTCTAGACATGTTTTCTTTTGTTTAAGCCTCTATTTTAACAAGAAGAGTTTGTCCTACTCACAGAGTCATTATTCTTTAAAGAGTTTCAGTAGTGGTTGCCCAATCAGACACACATACACATACATGCACACACATAAACATACAAACACACACACAGACACACGTGCACATGCACACATACACACAGACACACAGGCACACACACAAACACACATGCACACATACAGACAGACAGAGACACACACACATGCATGCACACACACACACACACACACACACACACACACACACACACACACACACACACACACACACACACACACACACACACACACACACACACACACACACATATAAACATAGAGCTACATGTATACACACACAAACACACACACACACACACACACACACACACACACACACACACACACACACACACACACATATATATATATATATATATATATATATGAAAATAAGATTTTATGTGCTACAGTCAGTCTGTAGTTTTCTTCAGGCAGTTCTCAGTACTGTTTGCATTTTTTATTTTTTTCATGTGTATCTTAACAATCTTGCAGATAAAGAATAAGCTCTTTTCTTAGTAACAGATATATGTGCATATCTGTACCCATATCTATCTGTGTGTGTGTGTGTGTGTGTGTGTGTGTGTGTGTGTGTGTGTGTGTGTGTGTGTGTGTGGTGTATGTGGTGTGTGTGTGTGTTTCACTGAGGTGCTCCCCACTGAAATTGCAACCACCCCTATAATCTCCTTGTGTGGGGAGTTTGTCTCCACATCTCTAAATATAAATACTAACTCCATGGTTGCACAGCTGAAGAGAATATTGAGAAGACAAAAAAAATTCAAAAATAACTGCCAGTGCAGGAATAAAAACTTCAGTAGCAGTAATTCCTTATTCTGAGCATGTCTGAGTGACTGAATGTTGCAAATGTGTACTTGATGAATTACAGCCTTGTCCAGTGCAAGGTGCTTTATGTCCATCTCTCAATGTGTAGGGTTGCCACCTTTTAACTGGGCCAAAGTGGGGCATGGAGGTGTGGCTAATATGATACTGGCCACACCCTCTGCCATGACGTCACCACCAGAGTGGTGAAGGAGATGCTGTTATGGGTACGACGGATGGCTGCTGGAGTGGCTAGCTGGTTGATGGGAGTAGCAGCTGGATTGATGAATGACTGGATGGATGGCTTGATGGATGGATGGCTGAATGAATGGATGCATGGATGGATGGATGGATGGCTGGCTGCATGAATGGCTGGGGGCTGGATGGATGGCTGGCTGGAGTGGCTAGCTGGTTGGTGGGAGTAGATGCTGGATGGATGGCTTGATGGATGGATGCCTGGCTGGATGGATGACTGGCTGGATGAATGGAGGATGGCTGACTGGATAGAGGAGGAAGATGGATGGCTTGCTGGCTGGAGGAGGATGGCTGGCTGGCTGGCTGGATCGCTTGTTAGAAAAAAAAACAAAATTATCGGTCTTTTTTTAGCGGCTGTAGAAGCGTTTAAAACAAAGCGCTCCTACGGCCATGATCTTTGCAGGGCTCTTCCTGCCCCAATCTCCGCCCCTTTCATGAATTGCAGCCAAGTGCTGCATGAATTAGAGCACCCGGACCTAACAGGCAGCAGCTTTGTCTGCAGGTCCGGGTTGGTGACGTAACTGAATTGCTGTGAAAAAGCTGGAAGTAATTGCGACTTTTCCACGGCAATTCAGTGTGATCGCAAAAGTGGGACTTTTCAGGTCCCACTACTTGATACAGTGGGCAACGGGATAAGATGGCTTAACCTGTGAGTGTCCCACTGACAACAGGATGGGTGGCAACCTTAAAGTGTCATCAGGCATTTCATTGTAGTATATGGTTCCACTAGTCAAATCAGTAGCTCCTATCACACTCACACAGCAAGCATATTGCTTCCTCACTGAAAACAGCATTTGAAGTGCTACTCTGTGGGTGTTTTATAAAGCAGTTCCCACTACACTATAACTCCTACAACAGGGAAATTTGAAATCACTGATGTTAATGACATTACACTCTTCATAAGAGAAAAGCCTTTTACAGGATGTGGAAATTACCCCCAACCCACATGCATATACTCTGTAAGCATTATGACTCTGACTTCAGTCAGTCTCAGGGGTAAGGGAGTACTTCCATATCCTAATATTCAGTGATTAAAAAGAATAAATGTTACAACTCTGACAATATACTAGAAGATAAAAGTGCTTTCAGCAAATCAACATGTTCCCATAACACTGTAGTTAGGAACTTATGTCTTTCTCACACACAAAAATATATTGTTTCTCACTTGAAATCAACTTTTGGTATATTATTTTTTGGCCCTTGGTGTCTTATTAGGTAATTTGCATCTTAAACTTCGACTTCAACTTCATCTTTAATTTTATTTAGGTGTTTTTAGCTCAAAACCTCATTAACATGAAATCAGATTGGAATACATTATATACTTATTAACAAATTAATCAACAGATTCAATTTATGATCAAGTATTAGTAAAAAGAAAGTAAACAAACATAAATATCCCTCGCCATCCAAGCTGATTTCAAAAACATAGACTGCTTGCCATCCAAAATCCAACCAGATATGGGCAGTCCCAAAGTCACCATGGTAGTAGAATCCACAGCTGGGGAGCCTGATAACAAATTAACAGAATCCTGCATTTTCAAGCTACACCTTTGAAATTGCCTTCATAGCTATGGGAAGGCTATACCTATTTATTGTTTTGTGGAGTTAATTTTGACTAGGCTTCTTAAGTTCATTTTATAGCTATACCTATATTTATACCTATACTAACACTTACACCTATTCTTATATCTACACCTGTTCTTATACCTACACCTATACCTATATCTATACCCATGCCTGTACCTATATCTACGCCTACACCTATAACTATATCTAGACCTAGACCTATATTTACACCTACACCTATACATGTACTTATACCTATATACATACCTGTACCTATAACTATAAGTATACCTATGACTATACCTATGCCTATGCTTATACCTATAACTATACCTATACATATACCTATACCTCCAACTATACCTATAACTACATCTAGACCTAGACCTAAACTACACCTATACCTATAACTATATCTATACCTAGAACTATACCTACACCTATACATGTCCTTACACCTATACCTATACCTACACCTATACCTATAACTATATCTAGATCTAGACCTATACCTACACCTACACCTATACATGTATTTAGACCTATACCTATATCTATACCTGTACCTATACATATACCTATACCTATACCTACACCTGTACTATGCATAATTAAACATACATATGATTGGATAAACATAATTTATGCAGCAATCTGGAAAGAACTCAAATTAGAATAATTCACAGACTTTGCCCCCTTATTACTAAATGTTAAAGGACTATCCCCAAATGTCTGTTTTGACTATTTTTCTATTTGTATATAAGTGTCTCTTTCTCCAATACAGTTTCACATTTGCCTTGAAATTTTTAGGGCATATTACTGGCATGATTATCTATAAACCCCCTAGATTGAGCTCTACCCTTAAAGTAAAAAAAGAACATCTTGACTTTTATTTAAACATCATTTTTAATTTCTGTTGTATTCCACAACAAATAAAAAAAATCAAGCATAAATGTTGGACATAAATACACTTTGTAGACCCAAACTCACAAAAACATTATACATTTATAGTGTTGATAACATCTGTGTTTTTTTTCAGAAAATAACTGAAATATATATTTTTGTTTTCAGTTGACAGTTTTACTAATGTTACACTTTGCCTAATTCAAAAGATTATTCTGGTCTGACTTTGATCATAACTTCTAATGATAATATTATTCTGTCGTTTCAAGATATTCTTATGCAATGTCTGACAAGACCACTGGAAGGTTAGCCTTAGACTGCATGCTGCATATAACAGGACCTGACAGTAATTAAAGAAAGCAAATAGCAGACCCCCAGATATGTGCATGCCTGTCAGAACAAGTAAAGTATTTGAGTTCTGTAATAATACATAAAATTATAGAAATTTATCACTTGTCTAAAAGAACAGTTTTATTTTTGTTACTTAGAAAATGAGAAATAAACACTGTTTTCAATATACATTTTACCTCTGGGCCTGCCAACCATCAAGCATTTCAATACCAGACTTGTGTTCATTCTTTGCCTCATAATGGGTATCTTAAGCCATCTAAAGAGACCATCATTCAGTCAGACTTAGTTATTACTAATGTCTTTGCTGGTATCCCACTTTTTTAATTTCTCCAAATCTTTTGGGTTTATAATACCATGATGGGAATGGACCCCATTCCTAATTCAAAGTATGATTAAAGTTCATGAAATTTGTATTATTTCAATCTTTGATGTCAGCCAGAAGTGCTCTTCGCAGCGCCCGCAATGTGCCCAGTAATCACTCCTTCTGCAATTTTTAAGGAGTTATATGTATTGGTAACATATCTAAATACAATTGTAGATTCTTTTTTATAAGACCCGTTGCTCCTACTATTTGAACTGTCTGGGTATCTTTCTTCCACATTGCTCTCATTTCTGCCTGTAAATGCTGATATTTTATGACTTTGTGTCTTTCTGTATGCAAGACACTGTAGTCACTGGGTGAAGTGATTTCAATGATCAGTGCTACTTTTGTCTTCTTTTCATGGACCACTATATCTGTTTTTTTTGCATCTATCTTTTGAATTGTTGGTAATGTGTGATCTCATGTGATGTAGACTGCATAATTTTCTATGATGCTTTTTGGCTTATGTCTCTAGTGTTTTTTTCGACTACTTTAATATTATAATGTTTGCACAATCTCCAGTGCTACAGTCTTGCCACATTATTATGCCTTTCAGTATACAGTCCTTCTGCCATTAGCATGTCAACTGTTTCCAGTTCTGTTTTACAAAACCTACATTCATCTCTTTCTTCTGCATGTTCAATGGACTTTGTAAACCAACATGTACATAGTCCATTATCTTGGGCCGATGATATTAACCTTCCATCCTTTGGTTTGAAATCGGCTCTCATTAACCATTCCTGCATTCGATCTTGATTAACATAAGGTTGTTCCAGGAGTTTTCTATACTTGCAACTATATTTATGCATTTTCCACATTTCTTGCCTTCTCATCTGATCCTTCACCTTATATTCGTTCTTTTGTTTTTTTGGCACATTCTGCTGCTGCCTGCTTTTTATCTACTTCTGGTTTAATTTCCATTCCCGCTTGACACTAGTATGCTTCTGCTAGACTAAGTCATCTTAGATTTATTCTCCTCATGTTTCAAAACTTTCACTATGTTTGGGAGGTCAGCAGATATGTATGCAGTCTCACGATTGCAGATATATACATGTAATCAGTTTCAAGGAGGCCCATATCTCCTTTGGAACAGGAAACAATCTTGGTATGCACTGATTTTTATAAATCATTTGATGAGCATGAAGCATCCTACTTGTTTTCCTGTCTAATCTGTCCAACACATTTTGGGGCCAGTCAATCAATCCAAAAACTGTAAGTTAGGACAGGAAGAGCAAATTGGTTTATAGCTTGAACTTTGTTCCTAGATGTCAACTCTGTTTTCAGGATTAATTTACGTCTACTAAAATATTCCTTACAGAGTATCCCAGCAATAAGGGCATTCTTAATATGGCCCAATCCCCTCCATTTGGTGGGGTAATGATCAGCTTACCTTACTGTGAGACCACTGCACCTCCACCCATGTGCATGTACCTTATTGAGTTGAGTATACAGCTAGTGTCATGCTCTGCAGGTCCTCATCTGTGGTACTGAGGTATTTCATGACCCAGACTGCCACCCAGACTGGGCATACTAATCCTCACTTTACCAGCTACAACAAACTCTTGAACCACTAATCAAAGCCACATTACCTAGATCATAGTCAGGACTTTTATTTCCTACACCAAATGAACTGGCTGATAAATGCACATCATTGTTGTGAAACAAAAACTGAGCACTCAAATGAGCACATAAAACTGTCGGTGGTAACTATCAATGTAGTGTCATAGTTCTGAAACCATTTGAAATATTATATCAAATTTCTCAAAATAATATGTCATAACCCTTACTTACAAAATGCAGTTAGCTGGTGACTCCACATGTAAGACATACAAAATTTAACTTCAGGTAATACACATTACTGCAAATTAACCTAAAATGGGGAGGGGGAAATCAGTGATAATTCTTGTCATAAAAAATCTCTATTCAGGAAAAATACAAAAGGTGATTGTTTTTGATATAATTACAACTTAGCAAATATTCACCATAGACCAGTACTATATGTTTCATATTGAGTGTCAAGGGAAAACTGAGTATAAAGCAGAATGGCAGACCATGACACTAAAGGCCTACTGAGCAGTACATTTACTACCTATGTATGAAAGGCTGTGCATTTGTTCACCTTTAGGATTTCATTATGAAGCATTTCCTTTCAGGCAGTAACATCAGGGTATTTATTTATAAATTGTACCTAAGTCTACCATTCTACCCTTAAGTATTTTAGTGCAGCTCAATGTGAAATTTGAATCCACCACTTTAACTGCTTCAAATCAAATGATTTATCTGATGAAATATATTTATTTGTTTTTACTTCTGATGCATTTACAGTTGTATAAAGATGTGTTCTACACTAGTGGTTATTTTGTACCCTGAGTGAAGACATTTATTTACAAGACCCAAATGGAAACCAAATATAATGTAAAATGTCAATTTCTGGCAGTGAACTTCTATGAGTCTCTGCATATGGTACCTGTGTATGCTTTACCAAATTTTGGTCTCCCTTCGTAATTTAATTTCAAAACTTTAAACAGTGTTAACAAATGATCATCTGCAATATACACCTAAGACTGTTTTCTACTGTTATGGATTTCACTGCACTTGAGTACTATATTTGACTCACCACATTCACTGCTTCAGACAATGGCATTTGAGTCATGGATGTTTTTCTTAGAAGAAAAAAATCAGCAGAAATCAATAGGAGTTTTACTTTTTTAAGGAAGAGTTAGTAAGAAAGTATTACAGACCAGCAAGTTATGTTACACCCTAGGAAGAAGTTAAAGTCAAGAACCCTAATGGAAACAGAATTCAATGCAAAATATCAGACTGTGACAGTAAAGGCCTCTCTGTACCTTTGCATTTGGTGTCTACTTATATACCAAAGGCTATACGTCACTCATGCTTTGAGAATTTATTAAGACTTTGCCATGTAGTAACAGAAATATATGTAGTTATAAAATGCACCTAAGACTAATGTTTTCACCACAGGAGTTTTTGTGAAGCCCAATTTTGAATTTTACCCCATGAGTTTAACAATTTCACATCTTGGCATTTGAGCCATACCTTTTTACATTTTTTTTACTTTCTGGTAAAATCTGTATGATATTTTCACCTCCTATAATGTGCAAAAACAAGAACGCTGTACTCCTATGTGTCTTGAAACGCTGACCTGATCTTCACAAACAAGCCAAGCAGGGTGTAATTATCATAAAAACAAATTTATTCCATAAAACGAAAAAAGTTAAGCTCTTTCACTCACAATACTGCCAGCTTCTTCAGAACTCTATTAAAATTTAATAATACTATTTAAATAGCTTTTTTGGTGCCAAAGCGCTACTATTAAATAATTTAAAGCTATATACACATAATAATTATATATACCATAAAATACTGCTGTTACTGCGTTCATTTCACAATATCAACCTTTGCAAAAATATGAAAGACAATAATAATAATTAATTTTGATACATACTAATATAAAATGTTGAAATATAAAATATAATATAAAATATAATATATTTTGGCATCAATGTTTGCATATCCATCAACTACTACTTACAACCATTCAATTGCATAAAATATAAATTTTATATTTAATACATTTATGACTGTCTACATAAGTGATAATACTGGCTTAATAGTAACAAAATCATTTAATCCAGGTGCAGTCGAAGCATCTGTATATGGTTGCCACCATATTTCCTTATAGGACAACAACAAGTAGTAGTTGATGGATATGCAAACATTGATGCCAAAATATATTATATTTTATATTATATTTTATATTTCAACATTTTATATTAGTATGTATTAAGATTAATTATTATTACTGTCTTTCATATTTTTGTAAAGGTTGATATTGTGAAATGAACGCAGTATCAGCAGTAGTTTATGGTATATATAATTATTATGTGTATATAGCTTTAAATTATTTAATAGTAGCACTTTGGCGCCAAAAAAGCTATTTAAATGGTATTATTCAGTTTTAATGGAGTTCTGAAGAAGCTCACAGTATTGCAAGTGAAAGCGCTTAACTTTTTTCGTTTTATGGAATAAATTTGTTTTTATGATAATTACACCCTGTTCGGCTTGTTTGTGAAGATCAGGTCAGCGTTTCAAGACACATAGGAGTACAGCATTCTTGTTTTTGCAATTTGTTCTGTTGGTCTTCCTGAACGCTGGACCTCCTATAATGTCATCTCCATAAAAATTATTCTAGAGGGGTTGGGAGTTGACATAATGGATAAGGTGTTTACCTCACAAGCACAAGGTACAGAGTTTGATTTTCACCTTTGGGGGAAATTGGCTAGGCTTAGATGGCCTACAAGAGCAGTTAGCCTTGTATTTACATATGAACCAGTAATGTATTCCACTCCATAATCAGAAGTTAAATACGAAACTCCAGTAGAAACCAAGTATAATGGAAGCTGCCAGAGTGTGACTATGAAGACCTATAATGCATATGGACCTTGTGTAGAAAAGACCATATGTTATCCACCACCTTATGATCTCATTGCAAGTCTTTCAGGTAGTAACAGTAGCACACAAGTCTGCTATTCTACCCTTAAGGATTTCAGGGCAGCACAATACTGAATTCACTCCCGACTATAGTTGCTTCAAAGATTAGCAGCTGAGCCATGACATATTACATATAATAATGATAAAAAAAACTTTTATTAGAGAAATACATATGATTCATATGATTTTTCTTCTGATATAATGATACAGCATATATTTTCACCCTTTCTCCTGAGTAGATGCCATTTATCCTGCCAAAAGAAGTATGTAGTTGTATATCATTTCCTGCATGACAATTAATTAGAGATGTTTCAACAAGTTATGATACTCAGGTGTAATACACAGTCAATGCTGCTCTTTTACCTCACTGCATCCTGATTTATACATTACATTTCTTTTGCTTAGTATACGACATGTATGCCTTGCCTTATAAGCAATAAGATAAGTGTTGCCTTTACTGAAATATTAAAGTATAAGCACCTTGGAAGCCAAATAAAACGAGTGGTAAATACTTTTAATGTAACACAAAAACACAAGTCACAAAGCGCTGGTGCTTTGTGACTTGTGTTTTTGTGTTACATTAAAAGTATTTTCATTTTTACCACTCATTTTATTTGTCTTCCAAGGTGCTTATACTTTAATATTTTGTTGGAAGTTTGCTCCCTTAAGCACTTCTTCTTGTTTTGTGTTGTTTACTGAAATATTTCTGATAATTTACTTCTGGCTTAATACCAACTTAATTCACATATATTGTGGTCATTAGTTTCACCCTGCTTCTTAATCAGAGGTAAGCACCCCCAATGGAAATAGAATGTGACACAAAAGTTACTCTAAAATACTACATTTTGTACCCATATAAAAAGCCACTATCGATCATTTCTCGACAACAGAATATACTTATGGGTTTTGGGCAGTTACAGTAGGATACCCAGGAACAAAACACACTCAGGGCTGTCATTCTGTCCTCAAGGATTCCACTGCACTTCAGTCCTGATATACATGACAGCACATTGTCTTTTTTCAGTACTTGAAGTTTTTGCCTCACCTTATATGCTTGAAATGCTACATTACCAGGTGAAATATGTATGTTTTACTTATAATGAAATTACAACTTAGTATGCAAAAATTCTGAAAGTTAGTTTTCCATTGCCTAAACCACAAAGTAACCTGAGTACAATGCCACAACATGACACTAAAAGTGTTCTGCAATACTATTTGTGTTGTTTATATATGAGGTATGTCAGCTCTCCACAGCAATTAGTAATAAAAGTTTTAAGGAATTATATTAGCATAGTGAAGTTCAAAATGCAATTAAGATGCCATCCAGCCATCAATGATCTGAATGCATCTCACTGCTTGTTTATTTTGTGGTAGCACTTTGCTTATTTCAGTATATGGTGTTTATTCAATAGTGTGTATGTGTGTGTATTAATCGAAACACCAGAATAGCAATGTTATAAGATTGATAACATAAATATTGACAGGCACTATGCATGCATGATGAAAATACTTGCTTTATGGAAAACAAGTACAAAAATAAAATACTAAATACATGTGTATTTGCATTGGACCAAACCCCGCTGTGCCTCTCACATCCCTCTAACAACTATATTTAGTAACTCCAAGATGACACAATCCCCAGGTAAAGGGTATATTCCCCAACTCCAGATACTGTCAAATGGTGTCGACAAAAGAGATGTCAACATATGAGAGTTTTGACAAACTTACCCACTCCCATATATCTATATCGGTTCCCTAGTATTTAAGCAAATGTTCAATATTGCGAACATTGCTTTATCGACAGAGAAATGTCAAAAAGGTCAAATCCCAAAGACATTGAACAGCGATTTTTTCCTAGGGAAAAAAAATCACTGAGCCATTTTCGGGACTTTGACGTTTCCTCCACTGTGGTGTGACCTTGGAGTTGGTATATTTAAGTGGGGTGGGGGGGTGTTTGTGTTTTTTTTTTTTTTTTTTTTTTGTGGACCAGTGATTTTTTTCACTAAGAAAAAAATCTTTGTTCCGTTTGTTTGGGATTTGGTATTTTCAGCATTTAGCTATTGATATAGTGGCATTCGAAATATTGATCGTTCACATATTTAATGAGGAAGCTATCTATCTATATATATATATATATATATATATATATATATATATATATATATATATATATATATATATATATATATATATATATATATATATATATGGGTCTACTTCATTTGATCGACAGACCATTTGATTGAAACCCATTTGATCGAAATTTCATTTGGTTGAAAACCAGTATTCAAGGCATAAAACTGGGATTTGTCCCCCTCCCCAATGTTGTGCGACCCTGGAATTGGTATATATAGTTAGGGGGGGTGTGGGGGCACAGCCTCCTACATTGGGGGGTGTAGGGGCAAAGCCACCCACCTATTTTTGTTTAAAATGTGTACTTTTTGTTTTTTAAAGGAAAGTAAGTGGGGGGCTTCACCACCACACCCCACCCAATGTGGGGGGCTGTGCCCCCACACCCCCTCCTTACTATATATACCAACTCTAGTGTCGCACAACATTATGGAGGGGGACAAATCTCTGTTATTTGCCTTGAATACTGGTTTTCGACCAAATGAAATTTCGATCAAATGGGTTTTGATCAAATGATCTGTTGATCAAATGAAGTAGACCCATATATATATATATATATATATATATATATATTTTTTATATATATATATATATATATATATATATATATATATATATATATATATATATATATATATATATATATATATATCGGGTCTATATCAGTTGAGCGAAAACCCTAGTCCGCTAATACAAATACGTCGAACCATATTCCGTGAAGTAGGTATACCTCGAACATCCAATACCGCAAATTCTGAAATGTCAATTTTTTTGGTTGGCCCATCTGTGGTATAGTTCCGTAAGGTAAGTGTGCGATAGATAGGACTTTAGGGTCAGTAATTGGGTTAAGGTAAGTGCATAGATAGGTAATGTATGAAATATTTAGTGTAGTGTTAGATGTAGGGTTTTTTTATGTGTATGTATGTGTGCCATTTATTTTGTATGGGTGTATGTCTGTAGGGAAAATGTGTGGTAGTTACAGACCTTAGGGTTAGGGAGTGGTTAAGGATAACGCAGAGATAGTTGTGTATATGGGGTTTAGTGTAGTGTTGGAAGTAGAGTTTTGTTAAATGTATGTATGTGGATTATTTATTTTGTTTGGGTGTATGTCTGTAGGGTTTTGTTAGTGTATGTATGTGGTTCATTTATTTTGTTTGGGTAGGTACTAAGTAGCGGGTGGTGGGGTTGGCCAAATATGATAGTTCGATATTTTATTTTTCGCGGTTTAGTGCATTTAGGATATTCGCGGTTTGAAGTATAAGGGTCAATGTTTAGGTATTCATGTAAAGGGGGTTTCGCTCAACTGATATAGACCCATATATATCTATATATATATATCTATATATTTTATAAATATATATATATATATATATATATATATATATATATATATATATATATATCTATATGGCGAGGGCACTAAGGAATTTCTTTTTTGTTACAAGACACCGGAGGGCTGCTGTCTCTGAGAAGGGAATCCAAGATGCCGGATGACAAGGATTGTCCTACAGGGGAAGCAGAAAAGTAGCTACTACTATGGAATTAGCTGTTGGAGATGAAGATAGGACTTTCCAGCAGGGTCAGATTACAGATGAAGCTGAAGGAGGACTGCACAATACTCAATGTTAAGGCTATTCTTTGACAAAGAGATGTCTGATGTTGGCACTCTATCTTGACAAGAAATGGTACAAAACATGCATGGAAATGAGGCTGCAGAACTCCCTAGCCTCTCTTGTTGCAAGAAATATTGTGCAAAAGGAAGCAGAAGGTATTGAAGTTAACATCGTGAGTTCAGTGATTGTAAATCAAGTTGCAGGTGATTCTGAAAAGGAGCATAAGAGCTGCAGCATATATACTACTGTGATAATGAGTACAGGTCTGATGTAGCTCGTGACACAGCATGTATACTACTGTGATAACAAGTACGGGTCTGACGATGCAGCTCGAGACACAGCATGTATACTACTGTGATAAGTACTGGTCTGACGATGCAGCTCAAGACACAGCATGTATACTACTGTGATAACAAGTATGGGTCTGACGATGCAGCTCGAGACACAGCATGTATACTACTGTGATAACAAGTATGGGTCTGACGATGCAGCTCGAGACACAGCATGTATACTACTGTGATAACAAGTATGGGTCTGACGATGCAGCTCGAGACACAGCATGTATACTACTGTGATAAAAAGTACGGGTCTGACGATGCAGCTCGAGACACAGCATGTATACTACTGTGATAACAAGTACGGGTCTGACGATGCAGCTCGAGACACAGCATGTATACTACTGTGATAACAAGTACGGGTCTGATGATGCAGCTCGAGACACAGCATGTATACTACTGTGATAACAAGTACGGGTCTGACGATACAGCTCGAGACACAGCATGTATACTACTGTGATAACAAGTATGGGTCTGACGATGCAGCTCGAGACACAGCATGTATACTACTGTGATAACAAGTACGGGTCTGATGATGCAGCTCGAGACACAGCATGTATACTACTGTGATAACAAGTACGGGTCTGACGGTGCAGCTCGAGACACAGCATGTATACTACTGTGATAACAAGTATGGGTCTGACAATGCAGCTCGAGACACAGCATGTATACTACTGTGATAACAAGTACGGGTCTGACGATGCAGCTTGAGACACAGCATGTATACTACTGTGGTAACAAGTACGGGTCTGATGATGCAGCTCGAGACACAGCATGTATACTACTGGGATAACAAGTACGGGTCTGACGATGCAGCTTGAGACACAGCATGTATACTACTGTGGTAACAAGTACGGGTCTGACGATGCAGCTCGAGACACAGCATGTATACTACTGTGATAATGAGTATGGGTCTGATGATGCAGCTCGAGACACAGCATGTATACTACTGTGATAACAAGTACGGGTCTGATGATGCAGCTCGAGACACAGCATGTATACTACTGTGATAACAAGTACGGGTCTGACCATGCAGCTCGAGACACAGCATGTATACTACTGTGATAACAAGTATGGGTCTGACGATGCAGCTCAAGACACAGCATATATACTACTGTGATAACAAGTACGGGTCTGACGATGCAGCTCGAGACAGAGCATGTATACTACTGTGATAACAAGTACGGGTCTGACGATGCAGCTCAAGACACAGCATGTATACTACTGTGATAACAAGTATGGGCCTGACAATGCAGCTCGAGACACAGCATGTATACTACTGTGATAACAAGTACGGGTCTGACGATGCAGCTTGAGACACAGCATGTATACTACTGTGGTAACAAGTACGGGTCTGATGATGCAGCTCGAGACACAGCATGTATACTACTGTGATAACAAGTACAGGTCTGACGATGCAGCTCAAGACACAGCATGTATACTACTGTGATAACGAGTATGGGTCTGACGATGCAGCTCGAGACACAGCATGTATACTACTGTGATAACAAGTACGGGTCTGACGATGCAGCTCGAGACACAGCATGTATACTACTGTGATAACAAGTACGGGTCTGACGGTGCAGCTCAAGACACAGCATGTATACTACTGTGATAACAATTATGGGTCTGACAATGCAGCTCGAGACACAGCATTTATACTACTGTGATAACAAGTACGGGTCTGACGATGCAGCTTGAGACACAGCATGTATACTACTGTGGTAACAAGTACGGGTCTGATGATGCAGCTCGAGACACAGCATGTATACTACTGTGATAACAAGTACGGGTCTGATGATGCAGCTTGAGACACAGCATGTATACTACTGTGGTAACAAGTACGGGTCTGACGATGCAGCTCGAGACACAGCATGTATACTACTGTGATAACGAGTATGGGTCTGACGATGCAGCTCGAGACACAGCATGTATACTACTGTGATAACAAGTACGGGTCTGACATTGCAGCTCGAGACACAGCATGTATACTACTGTGATAACAAGTACGGGTCTGACCATGCAGCTCGAGACACAGCATGTATACTACTGTGATAACAAGTATGGGTCTGACTATGCAGCTCAAGACACAGCATGTATACTACTGTGATAACAAGTACGGGTCTGACGATGCAGCTCGAGACACAGCATGTATACTACTGTGATAACAAGTACGGGTCTGACGATGCAGCTCGAGACACAGCATGTATACTACTGCGATAACAAGTATGGGTCTGACAATGCAGCTCGAGACACAGCATGTATACTACTGTGATAACAAGTACGGGTCTGACGATGCAGCTTGAGACACAGCATGTATACTACTGTGATAACAAGTACGGGTCTGATGATGCAGCTCGAGACACAGCATGTATACTACTGTGATAACGAGTATGGGTCTGACGATGCAGCTCGAGACACAGCATGTATACTACTGTGATAACAAGTACGGGTCTGACAATGCAGCTCGAGACACAGGATGTATACTACTGTGATAACAAGTATGGGTCTGACAATGCAGCTCGAGACACAGCATGTATACTACTGTGATAACAAGTACGGGTCTGAAAATGCAGCTCGAGACACAGCATGTATACTACTGTGATAATGAGTACGGGTCTGACGATGCAGCTCGAGACACAGCATGTATACTACTGTGATAACAAGTATGGGTCTGACAATGCAGCTCGAGACACAGCATGTATACTACTGTGATAACAAGTACAAGTCTGATGATGCAGCTCGAGACCCAGCATGTATACTACTGTGACAACAAGTACGGGTCTGACAATGCAGCTCGAGACACATCATGTTTACTACTGTGATAACAAGTACGGGTCTGACAATGCAGCTCGAGACACAGCATGTATACTACTGTGATAACAAGTATGGGTCTGACAATGCAGCTCGAGACACAGCATGTATACTACTGTGATAACAAGTACGGGTCTGACGATGCAGCTCGAGGCACAGCATGTATACTACTGTGATAACGAGTATGGGTCTGATGATGCAGCTTGAGACACAGCATGTATACTACTGTGATAGCAAGTACGGGTCTGATGATGCAGCTTGAGACACAGCATGTATACTACTGTGATAACAAGTACGGGTCTGACGATGCAGCTCGAGACACAGCATGTATACTACTGTGATAACAAGTATGGGTCTGACAATGCAGCTCGAGACACAGCATGTATACTACTGTGATAACAAGTACGGGTCTGACGATGCAGCTCGAGACACAGCATGTATACTACTTTGATAATGAGTATGGGTCTGATGATGCAGCTCGAGACACAGCATGTATACTATTGTGATAACAAGTACGGGTCTGACGATGCAGCTCGAGACACAGCATGTATACTACTGTGATAACAAGTACGGGTCTGACGATGCAGCTCGAGACACAGCATGTATACTACTGTGATAACAAGTACGGGTCTGACAATGCAGCTCAAGACATAGCATGTATACTACTGTGATAACAAGTATGGGTCTGACGATGCAGCTCGAGACACAGCATGTATACTACTGTGATAACAAGTACGGGTCTGACAATGCAGCTCGAGACACAGCATGTATACTACTGTGATAACAAGTACGGGTCTGACGATGCAGCTCGAGACACAGCATGTATACTACTGTGATAACAAGTACGGGTCTGACGATGCAGCTCGAGACACAGCATGTATACTACTGTGATAACTCGTATGGGTCTGACGATGCAGCTCGAGACACAGCATGTATACTACTGTGATAACAAGTACGGGTCTGATGATGCAGCTCGAGACACAGCATGTATACTACTGTGATAACAAGTACGGGTCTGACAATGCAGCTCGAGACACAGCATGTATACTACTGTGATAACAAGTACGGGTCTGATGATGCAGCTCGAGACACAGCATGTATACTACTGTGATAACAAGTATGGGTCTGACAATGCAGCTCGAGACACAGCATGTATACTACTGTGATAACAAGTATGGGTCTGACGATGCAACTCAAGACACAGCATGTATACTACTGTGATAACAAGTACAGGTCTGATAATGCAGCTCGATTCACAGCATGTATACTACTGTGATAACAAGTATGGGTCTGACGATGCAGCTCGAGACACAGCATGTATACTACTGTGATAACAAGTATGGGTCTGACGATGCAGCTCGAGACACAGCATGTATACTACTGTGATAACAAGTATGGGTCTGACGATGCAGCTCGAGACACAGCATGTATACTACTGTGATAACAAGTATGGGTCTGACGATGCAGCTCGAGACACAGCATGTATACTACTGTGATAACAAGTATGGGTCTGACGATGCAGCTTGAGACACAGCATGTATACTACTGTGATAACAAGTACGGGTCTGACAATGCAGCTCGAGACACAGCATGTATACTACTGTGATAACAAGTATGGGTCTGATGATGCAGCTCGAGACACAGCATGTATACTACTGTGATAACAAGTACGGGTCTGACGATGCAGCTCGAGACACAGCATGTATACTACTGTGATAACAAGTACGGGTCTGATGATGCAGCTCGAGACACAGCATGTATACTACTGTGATAACAAGTACGGGTCTGACAATGCAGCTCGAGACACTGCATGTATACTACTGTGATAACAAGTACAGGTCTGATGATGCAGCTCGAGACACAGCATGTATACTACTGTGATAACAAGTATGGGTCTGATGATGCAGCTCGAGACACAGCATGTATACTACTGTGATAACAAGTACGGGTCTAACAATGCAGCTCGAGACATTTATAGTGAAGAAGCCAGCCATAAAATGTATTCAGATAAAGTACCAGTTTAATAAATATGCCATTTGAAATAAATGTATCAGATCTTTGCGATTTAAAACACAGGATGGGCATGCAATAATACACTTGAGACAAGAGACATTTTGTGAAGTGACTTTTTGAATTTGTGTTGCTGATAGAAGAGTATTCGGTTGGGTTTAAAGGAAAAATGTGCCTTTATTTCCATAGAATGAAGATGCAATAATGCCATGGCACTCTTAAAATAAAAAATAAAAAATTACTTGTGCAGTTCAGGACAGCTGATGCACATAGAATGAATATGCAATAATGCCAAACAACTCTGAAAGTAAAAAAAAAAGAACTTAGCTGTGCAGTTCAGGACAGCTGATGCCCCAAGATCATTTAAGAAAGTACTTTACTAACCATTGTGGAAATTATGAAATAAAATAACTTGATGAAAACATTTTTCTGGACTGCAGTTTGGGAAGTGTGGGTTTCATTAAATGCTGAATAAGGAACTGTTATACATTTGCTAAATGTTATTATAATAAAAGAGGCAAGGATAACAGGACAATCAAAATCCTGTTTTTTTGTGTGCATATTTTATACATAAAAATGTCATTAATGAATGTCAAAAAAAATATGTTCATTGTAAAGAGAGAAGGTTGTTCAAGTAAACCACAGAAAACACATTGTTTAAAATGTAACACTGAGAGTCATCTTTAGTTTTGCTGTTATGAGATTACTGCAGATGGAGGAAAGTGAAAATAGTGAGCCCTTTGTAGAAGATAATATTAGTGAAAATAGTGAGCCCTTTGTAGAAGATAATATTAGTGAAAATAGTGAACCCTTTGTAGAAGATAATATTAGTGAAAATAGTGAGCCCTTTGTAGAAGATAATATTGGTGAAAATAGTGAACCCTTTGTAGAAGATAATATTGGTGAAAATAGTGAGCCCTTTGTAGAAGATAATATTGGTGAAAATAGTGAGCCCTTTCTAGAAGATAATATTGGTGAAAATAGTGAACCCTTTGTAGAAGATAATATTAGTGAAAATAGTGAACCCTTTGTAGAAGATAATATTAGTGAAAATAGTGAGCCCTTTGTAGAAGATAATATTGGTGAAAATAGTGAACCCTTTGTAGAAGATAATATTGGTGAAAATAGTGAGCCCTTTGTAGAAGATAATATTGGTGAAAATAGTGAGCCCTTTGTAAAAGATAATATTAGTGAAAATAGTGAACCCTTTGTAGAAGATAATATTAGTGAAAACAGTGAACCCTTTGTAGAAGATAATATTAGTGAAAATAGTGAACCCTTTGTAGAAGATAATATTACTGTGGCAAATGCAACTGTTTATTTTAAGTGGAGAGTGAAGTTAGTGACATGAAACAAAACAGTAGCTCACACATTTATGCTGATCAAAAGGGTGGGCTAGAATTATTCAATAATAAGAACATTTGGGGATAAGTGAAAGTGATGAAGGTAGTTAAGTAAATTAAGATCAAGAGGTAAAACAAGGGGATAATTCTATGGAAAAATGTTAAAGATAGGAAAAAGGAAACTAAGTCTGGGAGAGTCACAAGCAGGCATTTACTGAACGTAAAAAGGAAATGACTGTCAAATATTACAACAGTTTAGTGTCAAAAGCATTAAAAGGATTTAAGTAGAATTTTAGCTCTAAGATTGTATCACCAAGTAAAACCAAATATAATTTCTTTGGCAGATATACTATTTTCGACAAGCAGAAAAAAGGAGCAAATCTGGGTTATATGAATGTTTCAGCATTGCCATTCTTGTAAAAAACCTCAGAGACAGAAATAGTTGATAGGCTTATTGGCATAACAGGGCATTTAATGATAGTTGATTGAAAAAGAATGTTACTTGTGCTTGAACTTGCGTCTATATTACCTGATTGAAAGTTTAGGTTAGCGAATACCTAAGCATTGATCTGGTAAAATCGGAAAATTAAAACAGCGAATGGCCAATTTAACACGGGATTGAATTCCCTTGGCTGCAAAAAAAAAAAAAAAAATTTAAACCAAAATGAAGTATCCTCCATGTGAGGGATTGTGCCTCCACACACCCCTTAACTAAATATACCAACTCCAAGATCGCTCGTAGTGAGGAAAAGGGCAAACTCTGCATAACTTCCAAGGGAATTCTTTCCCTACGTTAAATCGGACGTTCGTGGTTTTTTGCTTTCGCTATTTCCAGATACGTTTAGGTATTCGCTAACCTAAACGTTCGATTGGGTAATAGGAACCCGTCAATTTATGTGGCAGAGAGGGTGCCAGTTTTTGAACATATAAACTGATATATTATAAATATGCACATTGTGTTGTTAGAGGTTCATAATCACAACTTAAGGGTGAAAGGAAAGAGCCATCCACGGGATCGTAGAATAAGATAGGTGATATATAATGGGCAGTTGAGACAATGGAAAAGTGAGATTTAACATACGTATTAAGTTAGCTAAAGATTATGATAGACTTTTTGATATATATTTTGAAGAAATTTAAAGAAGGAAATTGGTGGTCAATGATGGGTTTTACCGATCCCTTAACAGTGTGGGCCAGATTTCGAGAATATGGCGAAGTTATAAGACATTGAAAAAGGGTTAAAGGTTTAAGAAGGGACTGTAGTAAATCATAGGTTGGTTAAGACTTTGATGCTGTTATGGATAATGTATGTTTCAGTGAAACTGTTTTACAAACTAATAGAGTGAGTAGTGCATGACATTTAAGAAAAAAGTATAAGCAAGCTTATATAAAAATAGAAAAAAAAAGAACAGTATGATGGGTTAGTGTGTGATTTTAAACAGGAACTATGGGAAAACACTGATTGCTTGAGAGAAGAGCGGTAAATCTATGGCCAAAACATTGAAAGAGAGAAAGAATAAGAATTATATTACAAAGATTTCAGTATCTTAATTTGCCTCATATTTTTGGTCCATTTTTCATAAATATGTGGTTTTCTGGCAAATTAGTGGCAAATTATTAAAGACTTAAGGTAGAAAATAATTTCATAGATTTGACTTTCAGACTTTATACCCTTCAGAAAATGCATACTAATTCAAAACCTATTATTCTTTCAACTTTATAAGTTTGCATAAAAAATGTTTAAAACGTGTCCCTATTTTTGGTCCTTTGCCTCGCTTTTATTTATGGGTTTGTCCAGATTCCTTGCTTTAAGAGGTTGAGAAGTATGTCTGCAAATATCCCAGGTTCAGTTAATAGTCTGAGTGCTGGAGATATGCCTGAGTATCCATGCCATCCTAGAATCCCTGCCAAAACCTAGAGATCATGCAAAGGTGGTCTCTTCCAAGGTAAGTAGGTCAGTCTGAGGTTTTAGGTCACACACACTTGCGCACATCCATTTCATGTCCATCCTTGAGTACCTACAAGCATGCATAGAGGAGCATTAGGGCTAAAGTAGGAGAAAACGCAATTCCAACCAGATGATGGCCTCCTACAACTACTTCTTACCCATTTGGAATAAACAGTTCAGTCACGTCATGGAAAAGTTAATAGTCAACAGGCAATACGTAAAAATAAAACATAAAGGAAAGGACTTGACTAAAGCAGAAAAGGACAACGATATGAATGTTTTTCAAATTTTACAAGAAACTGAAGAAAAAAATGAAATTTAGCCCCAACAATAAGAAATTGTCTTGCACACAACTTAGACATTAGAAATACATCCAATTAACACTTCTGGATTTTGTAATAGGTCTTTTTAAATGATCATGCACAAAAAAAAAAATCTGGAAAATTTTACTTAGTCACCTGCCTTGATGGTTTATACAAGAATGACAAAATAATCACATGGCAGTCTATTAACAAGCTTATGCCAAATGGTGCTTGTAATCTCCCAGCTTGCACAACAAACATATTTTTAATTCTACATAACAAATTAGAAATGTGTTCAACACCTGACTCTAAGCATAATAGCTACAGAATTCTTTTTTTATTATTCAAGCAAAACAACACGAGTGAATATTAAATTCAGTGCTGTAAACACACAAACCTCTTAACCTAAATAACTTTAATATTACTTTATTATGTTTTGATTTGTACAAACAACCTAAAATCAAGTAAATGATTTATTTATTTTTTCTTTCATAATAGCAATTTATAGTTTACACTAGGGGCAGGCTTTATTGTTGTGTATGTATTAAGTATCAGCAACTCCCCCATTAAAACAAAAATATGCATAAAAAATGCATGCCCCGTTTGCAGGGGTACACAATGAGTAAGGTAAGTTAGGGTCGCATTTTTACTGTTTTTTCATAACAACATGATTAAATAGTATTAGTAAACAATTTGCATTTAATTGTGAATATTGTGACTTTATTACCAGATAAGCTAAAGAGTAGAAATTGACAAATTAGTTTACTAATTGATGTTCCTTTTGTTGACCTTTCTGACTTTCCCATTCGGATCTCTAATACTTTCCATCATTTATGTTTTAGCCATCACTGCTTCTCACATCTCTGCAATTCCTCTCAAATTACATTGATTGCAGTTTAGAAATAGGATATCCTAAACACAAAACCACCTTTGAGTACTACTCTTAGGGCCTTTCTCCTATCCCCACTATCCTTTCCAGAAATGTTCTTATTAAAATTTTAATTATAAAACAGAATCAATGAAACTGTTGGGGGGGGGGGCTGTTATTCCTCTTCCCATCTTTTCATCCCTAGAAAACTCCCAATTTAAAAGGATTTTGAGAGTAAGGGAGACAGAGAGATTGAATAAATAACTTTATTAAAATACCAGATCTGCCCCAATCTACTGTTTTTACTCTAGTTTCTTATTGAAAATTTCTCCTTGATGAACCTCACAGACCCCTTCTATCAATAAATCAAACTTTTATCTACTTAAAAAGCGTGTATAGGAGATCTGAGTCTAAGCCACTTTAAATAACCAACTGATCTTTCTGTCTTCAGATTTACACTGAAAAAAAAAACTAAGCGGGATAGATATGAGGTGTAAGAAAAATGAACACCAAGTTAGAAACACAACTTCTGGCTGGAGTGCCTTAATGCTAGCACTCATACTATGCATTTATATGGATATAATTTCTATTATTAGTATTAATTCCCTCATACCTATCTGTACTATTTACTAATGTCCTATAAATGAAACATAGCAATAGTAGAATCATAAACATAACAACTAAAAGCCTTTTAAAAACTCTCACTCCCCAGCCTGAAAGCAGATTGGTTATCCGTGCCACAGTAATCCATCAGATCCTTTTACATATAGAACCTTTCCACAAACAAGATGTACCCACATGGTCTTTATATCTCATTTTACTACCTGAGATGATTGTGCAGTATTTTATGTCACACATTTCCCCCTTTCTCACTAAGAATCAATACATTTTATTTACCCATGCTAACTCCAGAAATAATTTGACATCATATCACAAAGGTCAGCACTTGACCTTCATGAACCCTGCTGCATATAACAGTCATTTTGCATTTATGCTTCATTTCTTCACATCCACAAACCATCTGCCACGTACATTTCCCTCTTATCTTCACTTGTATTAAAATCATGTCTCTTGTATTCTGTAAAGCCAAAGCTGTGACATCCTGTTAGTATTCTTTTATTTCCCATATTCCATTATATTTTACCATTTGAAATCTACTGCAAAATATCCTGAATTTCATTAAATAACATTTTTACTGCTTGTTTCTCCACATAGTAATAACACATTTAACCAAGTTACAATGAACATTTTACTATTTAAACTGATATCTAAATGCTGTCAGCTATCAAGCTGTTTGGCCACATGCCCATGGTGTGTACATATTGAAAATCATATACCCATCCTGTGCATGCTGTAAAAATCATATACACAATTGTACATATTACAGAAGTTAAATGCACATGTTGTGTATATTGTAAAAAAACTATCTGGTAAATGTAAACATAAAATATCTGTATTTTATATTAATGGAATTCTAAGAAAATATTATTGTACCCTAATAACACCCATTTGTTGACTAAGTAGGCTCACTGGACGCACAGTTTATTTTTGGAAACAATGTCTGGTTACGTGACTTGCTCAATGTCACACAGTAGGCAAATGATACGTGAGGAATCAAACCTTGTACCAGAAGAACTACAATTCACAACCTCAACCCTCTGTGCTAACTTCCAGATTTACTGTTAATACCATTTTCATCAACAAAGGAAATCAATCAAATCTGTTTTATTAAACGAATTAGTGCCTTTATTAGTATTATCACAAAATAAAATAAAATTACTACCAATAAAAGTGTTTCATACTTCCTATGTTACTACTCCCCCTAATGCACAGATAACATTTTATTTATGTTGTCTGATGCATTACATTTATCTCTGCAAGTAGTCCTGCTACTTTTTGTCTCATGATTTTAATGTATTTTCCATTATTTTCCCATCCTTTTGCAGCAAGTTACCCTTTCCTCCCTTTATCCTTAATCAATTTACTTAACTAATTAGTTAGGCCTATTTTACTTATATTATCCTCAAAAGAATTTGAGAATTATTAAAAACATATCACTAAACCTATGCAGGAAAAAAATCTGAAATGCAATCAGCCTTTAGAATATTATCCAATTCCCAGTAATTTTAGGAAAAATTATTTTTTTTTGTAAAAAATTCACACGTGCAATGTGTAACATGATATAGACATAGTTACAATACATTGTTTGCCACTGGTTTAAAGCAATTACCAATGCTTGTCAGTTATCACCCTGTACATGAATGAAGGTTTCCAAATGTCTACCCATAATTTTACTAATGTTGAAATCCTTGTGTAAAATCCATGTCAATTTCTTTTCAGAAACCATGAAATAAGCTGACAGAAAATAAATAATTTTACTGGAACTTATACACTACCAAACAACCTAATACCTTATGTATCTGACTAATAGTCACTGGTTAGCAGGTAATCAAATCCTGAATATTCTGATTGAAATAATTTAAACATTTCACTTGGCTTTCACTGTAAACAGAAAAAACTTTGTAGATTTAAATATTTCAGCTTATTCCTGTTTGCCTGCTTAGATTTTAGCTCTACCTAATAAATAACAGAAAACAACAGAATTGCATCCCTGTTATATTGCTTTGTTTTCCTCAGTTGTTAATGATTTATTTTAACTGTGGCTATAATTTAGAACAGTGGTAAAATTCCTAGCCTCCTGTTTGCATCCTGTGTTCCACTGTGACTGATTTTCACTACATTCAGAAGTTAGTAAAGTATCTAATATTCTTTAGCAAGCAAATACTTGCTGATTAATTAAATCTACTACTGATTTTAGGTCACCTGAGATGTTTACCTTCTAACATTAAGAACGAATGTGAATTCAGTCAAAACAATTTTTGCAAAAGAATTTGCATGTTCATATGCTCTCCCCTTGGTAATAATGTTATTTTGAGCAATCTGGTTTGTGACCATCCTATGCAGCATAATTTAATATTCTGATGTTTTAAAACTCACAAATTATCCACCATATAACTAAAGTATTCCAGTAGAATGTCAGAACTGAACATGTAATCTACTTGATTATTTTCCTATTAACAAAGCAGTCTGTAAGAATCACATTTTACCAAGAAACCTGAATACTCTCAGTTTTGTCCTCACTGGAAATGCAACAAACCAAAATTAAATGAGTTTTGCAATATTTAAACAGTCCATTTAGATATATGAAATGCATTTTTTTCCTTATTGCATCTTCCAGAACAGATAAAACATTTTGGTGTACTCTTTAATACTTACAAACTCTACATGTTCACACACTGCAGATGTTTATCAGCAAAGTGTGTTTTAAATATGTCTGAATTACTGTTTTCAATAACTTGACAGTCGTGTGTGCATGCATTTTTGCAGTTAAATTCTTGGTTCACATCTCATTGAAAAACATTAACCTGTAAAAGCAATTCATATTCTTTTTATGAAATCTTCACAATTAAAAATGCTATATAAAATAAAACCCAATGATACCCACATAGACCTTAGGCATTCTTTTCCAATATATGGGGGTGGGGAAAGAAATATCTTGCCATAGTCTGTGACTCTGTCTATGTCCATGCATGTTTGTGTGTGCGTATGTATACATGTCTGCATGCATTTATAATCAACTCATGCATACATTTGCAAATGCCTTTCACAGCAAATATTTGCAGAAGTTTCTGTTACAAATATTAAAACACGTCAGCTTTTATGCAATATGCATTTTTTTGCTGTGTTTCAACTTAAGTCCTGTCATTAAGACAACAGTTAACATCAGCATTAAATAAAGAACTACACTATAGTAAAGCAGAAGTAAAATAAATTACATTTAACATCTTGAAATATCACATGTAGCCTCCTATGAAATTATTTTTTTAAACTTATGAAAAGTTAGTGATGATTTATAACTGCAACAACATTTGGCATACTGCCTGTATATAGAAATCATTAATTCTGAATAATTGGTGATTCAAGAAGGAAATATCTTTGTTAGTTTAAATGTAGAATTATGACCTAGCTAAATATGATTAATTTAGCATGTCACTGTGCAGGGATCCTGTAAAAAGAAATAAAAGGTTATTAAAATCAAAGTCTCTTTCTGTACAAAGCTAGCTTTCTTTTTTTCTTCTTTTTCTCTTCCTGATGAAAACATGCAGCTTGTCTCTGAGTAGTATGAACATCTCTGTGTCTACATTTTGCATTAGAATGTTCCAGTCCAGACCTTCAGGATTTATAGCATACAGTCTATCTTTTGCAAGAAAAACATGGAATGGATTAATTTCTTTTTAAATTGTCTTGTCATGGTTCAGTTTTTATCTTGGGGTTGAAATGATAAAAAACATTGCCAGGCACAATACTTTCTTTTTTAAACTACAACATATTTTCATCCATCATTCTTGGGTAACTCAGAACAACAAAGATCATGTGATGAACTCACACATGCTGTACTGCTAGAGACTTTTACCAGTTCATGGCTAAACTCTATACTGCAAAAAAGTCAAACTTCAAAACTTTTCTTTTGCCATAATAACTTCAATGACAAAAGCCCTGTCTATAACATCACAGCTTCTGAGTATCATGAGAACTTATATTCATCAGTCTGTTTGTACCTTATTAGTTCCTGTCTGCGTGGCAATTAAATATTATTTTGTATATTTTTCTCCCATTGTCCCTGCCATTAGTAAATATTATTTTAACATTTACTGTACTAGATTATACATATTGTTATTAATGATATCTGGTACCAAATAGCATCAATGTATTATCTCTTATCTCAAAGAGAAATTCCCTTTGAAAACTTAGACTCACAACAAAATACTGAAGCTGGTACCTGTACTGCCATTCTGTTTTTTTTTCAAGATCGATTCTTAGTGAGCTGATGTCCTGCTGCCCTAGCCATCCCCATCATTCTGAAGAGATGCTTCAGGGTCTATTCATTTTGGCTAGGTCAAAGATTTGGGATCCTGCTTATCCTTCCTGTCTTTCCCCTGTTGTGTCCCCCTTATCTGCATGGTTGAAATAGGCAGATAAGATAATATACCAGGTTCTTTTAGAAAAACTGGCTGAGCACACTTGCCCTTCTTATTACTATGCATCATTAGTATACAACCACTAAGGCATTGAAAGAAGTCAAGCAAAACTGACTAGATTAGTATCACATTTAAATTAGACTAATAACAACAATAGGCAAACACTAACAACATGGTAGAACTATGGACACTAAATACATGGACAAAGGAATTCTGGAACATTCCTTCAAATAATAGTTCACATCCTAGATCAACAGTAGGAATGTGCAATTATCATTTAGAGACTATTGGTTAGCATATTTATCATATACTCTGCACTTTCTCATGGCCTCATTCGTATAGTTATACAAATACGCATAGCTGGCCTTAGGCATAGGCCAACTAGGTGGCAAGCTTCGGCACAGCTGTAGCAGGAGCACTTTTCCAGTAATCTGGATGGTGTAGGTAGAGCAGGATAGGGTCACCAAGTGGTGTTGGACGGGGTGCTGTAGAGACCTTTTGCCTAAGGCACCAGTTGACCAAAGGCTGGGCCTACAAACAAGGCTATATTCAGTATGAAAATATAGAGAGATATATTATTTTTTTCTAACTGCCTCATTCAGGGACCCAACATTCCTTTATTTCATAACAATGCAGTACTACGAACCTTATCTATCCTGCAGCATACAGTTGCTGTAAACATATTTCTGGCCAGAAATATGGAAATCCATTTTGTCAGTTGAAATATCTGAAATATTTCTAATAAAGAAAATCCATCCTGGCTCTTATATTTTTTGAGATTTCCATAGTATACTCAACATTTGTGGCCAACAGTGGCTTATGATTGGTACTATTTCACTGGGAATGAATTTGCAATCAGTAATTTTAACACAATGACTTTTCCTTAATATCAGGAAGACTACATGAGTTGTATGCTGACAAGTCTTGTATATTTTCTTGTGACTTTTTTACTTATTGATCCATGTATTGGCCACCATTACTCCATTTACCATTCAGAAGTCTAGAATAGCCAGTCTTTCACTGCACCATTTGCCTCACCCTTGTGGATTCAGGCAGTCCTCCTGTTCTGGTCTGAATGTCCCAATATGAGCATTAAGGTCCCCCATTACCAACACTGACTCATTTTGCCCTTTTTATGTAGGACATCCTGCAACTGCTGCCTAAATGCCCTCTTTTTCTTCCCATTTTTAATTGTAAAATACTGTGTGATAACCATATGTCCCTGTTATTTATTTTTTCTTCCATCTGCAGATGCCCTACAACCTTCTTTGCTATCTATATCCCCTTTGAGGCTACCTCTATCTTTCCTCCTATCCTCTCCCATATTAAATACCCGCACAGCTTTCTGTTTACTAGCTGTGTTTCTTCTTTCTTTCTCCCAGTCCCCCTCTGACGTCTACATAATTCCTTATTTAAAGGTGCTGTAACCTCTCCCATTTTCTTATTCTAGGAGACAAATTCTCTTCCCTTCTCTTTATATTCATATTTTATTCTCAACCCCTTCCTCCTTTCTTTCAACCTCTATGTCAGCATCTTCCTTGCTTTCTCCTCTTCCCTCTACCAGACTTTCTTTTGTTCCATCATCACCACCTTTACTATATTCCATACTACATCACATCAGACTCCTTTCCATTTCTATCATTTTTGTGTCTTCTGTGTCCACCTATTCTTATATATTCATGCAAAACTCCCATTGTTGCTTCTTCACTTTTGCTCCCCTAACTGCGACCTATCTACCTCCGACTCTGTCTTTGCCACTATTAACATGTCTAGTCTACCTGCTTGCTTGTACCTGCACTTTATGAACATTCATTTCATTGAGTGTATCTTAAAACACAAATAGACTTTGCCAGTTCCTTTATACTCCTTCTTTTCAAATATTTTATCCCTTTCTGACTAAAGGGGGAACATTAAAATCTCATCTTGCAGTTTTGAAGTTTGCACTTTTTCCTTGTATCCCATGGTTTGAAAAAAAAAAACATTCATTCTTATCTGGTGTATACATGCTCCATGTTTCTTACCCATCTAACCTCACCAATCTTTTTGCTTTAACTTTTATATACTTCACTCTGTTGCTTATCAGAATTGTTACCTTCCCCCCTCTTTTCACACAACTTGCTTTAGTCACCCTTTAATGGGCCTTTCTGCTTCCTTATTTTCATATATTTCAGTTTGTCCTGCAACAGGACTATGTATGCATTTTCCAGTTTCAGGTCTCACACATTGTTAAAAGGAGCTTTCCCACACTTCCATTAAGGCATCACTTAATTTCCCTGATCCTATGTTTTCTTTACTTAGGTTCATTTCTCTGTGACTTTGCAGTTGCCTCTTCTTCTAGATGCTCCAGCTAGATATCCCATCTGCCTCATTAGGCATTCCAAGCTAGGTTCTTCTTTAAAATAATTCATAAGAATTGATATAGCTTGGCCCATTGATAACAAGAATAATACAAGGACAATTTTAGTCAGATGGGATGTCTGAAAGGGCATTTCTGCAAATTTTCAAAAGGTTAAAACATTTTTTTTCAATGTTGCATGCAGGAGGGCATCCACTTGCACTGCTGCATACATCAGCATTTAGCACAAGAAGTCTGGACAAAGTCTAAAATAACATTGAGACAAAGACCCCAAAAATAGGGACAGATTTTAAATTTTGCTCATGTAAACTTAGAAATTTGCTAGAATAACAGGATTTGGGTTAGTGTGCATTTTTTGACTGAAACTCAAATGTATGGCATTATTTGCTGACTTCAATCCTTAGTGATTTGCCAGAAAAAAAACACAAATTTTATGAGGAACACAAAAAGAGACAAAAATCTGGACAATCTGTGAAAATCCGGACAGTTGAGATGTATTCTAACCTGTCACTGACCGATAATTAGCTCTGATATCGCCACATCATGGGGAAGGCTTACAGTCAGTTCTTCTGTATGACCATGCTCAGATCACAGCTGCTCATACATGATTGCTTGACATGGCATTTGTTCATCTCTTGTGGCTCACCTTATAAAGGAACAATGTGTTAGCGCTAAGAATATATTACTTTTCTCAATTGTCTCAGGTTACAGCATCCCAGGGAAAGGACAGGGCTGTGTAATCCTTTCTCTGAGGTTCAGTGACATCAAAGTGAGAATAATAAAATAAGAGCTTTGAAGGGAGTTGACTTTTTATGTATCGAGGTTCAAATGCTCATTTCCTGACATGTACATGTGTTTTGTTAATTTGTGGATTCAGGCTGTCAGTTTCTAGAAATTTTGCAAGGCACCTATGCTTCTAGACAAGTAGTCTTGAGGAAAGGAAGTGGATCTCTTCCAGAAAGAGATGCAATGACTTCTGACTAATATCCCTTGAACCATTAAGCTACGATTACCTGGTACTCATAATGTTGGTTGTGAAGGCAATATAACCTCTTAGAAGAATAAATTGCTTCCTGGTGTTATTCCTTAAATTTATGTTCCTAAAATGTACACTTTGAGAGTCCAAAGAATTAGGACATCATAGCACATGCCTCAACTGCTTTGTTTCTTTACTATTTCTGCCCAGCCTTTCTACCCTGTCCACACTTGGAGGAACATGCAACAGAATTGCCTTTAAAATAACACTACAGTGTGCTCATATCTACTGTTTCTACAATACCTGTCAGCCTTGCGTTAGCCCTCCTTAATTTATTTTCCTGTCAGTCTTAAGGATTCAACTTTGGTCAATTTCTGTTTTCTGCTAATGAAATATTCTTTATATCTCTTGACACAGTTCCTCCACTATCACTTTCAAGGTTCAGATGGCATCCTGCAGTCTTCTTGTCTCACGTGATATTTCCTTTCAGCATTACTGTGGCTCATTCTGCCTTCCTCCGCCTGCTTTTCTCTTCTCTATGCTTTGAGAATCATACCTCTTTCGTCTTCACTGTTCACTCTACTTAAATACCTTTGTCACTCTCCAAGATAAATTTAATATCAAATACATATGATTCTGATGCATCCTAATAACTAACCTTCCTTCCAGTTAAGCATCAACCATGGTCTCTCTGTAAGAATGGGTTTTAGAATATCAACAGTTTTATCTGATTGTGCACCTATGTATTTTACGAGTGAGGCTGGACAAAAAATTTAAATTTAAAACAAAAATTTGTATTTGTTTATAATATGATCACATATAACTGATTTTAAACAATTATCTCCCAGTTTTTGAGGAATGAAACCTGGGCTTTTGAACATTTAAATAGGAGAAGGATTACAAGATGGTTCATGTCTCACAGCTTCTTTATTCTGTTTCAGGTCCAGTCCCAGTGTAAATTTCACAATCAGGAAAAAAAAAAAAAAAAAAAACAGAAGCCAGTTTCTCAGCTGTACGCCATTAAAGTAAGAATCACTGAATGAAGATGGAGCCACTACCTGGAGATGATACTGTCTCTTCATGGAGCACTGAAAATCTGATCACTTGTATTATTCTTGGTATGGCATTTGTTATTGGAATGCCAGGGAACTTGTCAGTTATTTGGGTTATTCTACAATGGGTTAAGCAGCAATCTCCAACAACAGTACTGATATTAAACCTAGCTATTGCTGACTTTGTTGTTCTGACCACTTTGCCTCTTTGGATTTACTCCTTTACTGATGCGTGGCACTTTGGGTTACCATTCTGCAAACTGTTAACATACATCATTTATTCCTGTATGTATGCAAGCATATTCTTCATCACTGTATTGGGCGTAGAACGATTTGTTGCTGTGATGTATCCCCTTACACTGCAAAAATGGAGGAAGAAAACAGTTTATCTGACAGTTACATTTATTATGTGGGTCTTGGCTTTCCTTTTTGGAATTCCTATAATTCCAGTTCAAGAGTTGAATGATGATGAGAGACCACAGTGCACTTTTCGAAATTACACAAGTGACCAACAGGAAGTAGCATGCCTTCTCTTAGAGACATTAGTAGGGTTTATTATACCTTACTTTATAATTTGTACATGCTATGCCTGCATCGCAATAAAACTCAAGACAATGGCATGCAAATCAAGACGAAAATGCAGTATGTTAATTATCAGCATAATAGTAGCATTTGCTGTTTTTTGGTTGCCACACCACGTGTTTAATGTTATAGCAATTATCTCAGTGGTATCAAACAATACATTAGAAGAAGAAACTCGGAATGTGGTATCTGAGGTCGGAGTATATGTCTCTGGTGCACTGGTTTTTATTAGTAGCTGTATTAACCCCATTCTTTATGCATTTGCTGCACGGAAATTTCAACATAGCATAAGGCTCAAAAAAATAGCTAGACTATTTGAACAGCTGACACAGCAGTCTGAAACATATAAGGGAAATGAAATGTCACAAATGTCTAGAAGGACAGAATCTTCAAAGCAGACTTTAAGTTCCTATTGAAAATATTTATAGGACCTGACCTGCATTGTAAAATGAAACAATAAAGGCAAAATGGCTTGAATTTGAAGTTGAAAACCGATTTCCTGTTTGACAGGCACATTGAACACTTTTGTGATTAAAAGTTTATTTTTCTCTGCAATTAGTCATTTTGTTTTGAAAATAAACTTCTCTCATGAAGTATCATTGCCAGTTTTAAAACTTCATGAAAATTGGGAGGTTTAAGAAGATGGCATTTTGTATAGCGCTTCACCCAAAATGAGATCAGTTTTACTGTCTTGGTGGGCTACGTTCCACATTAACTACTATCATTCCAAGTGCTGATTCTTCCAGTTACTGTTTTCACAGCTGCTCTTGGCAAGTTACATCTTTGTGTTCTCTGAACCTTTAATGGTGAATCTAGAACTTTTCATAAAAATGACAACCATGTTCATGTTCTAAATAAATGGCAATATATCTGTGACCATATATTCCACTCAAAATTTAAAAGCAGCATAGTTGTTCATAACAATGACCTCCGACTAGCTGTTCAGGTTGTGAAAATCCAAAGCATAAAAAATTTCATTTTAAAATTAGCTATACATAGAGACGAAGTCATGTTACATAAAATTCTAAAAACAATTTAAAGATTCGTTCATTGTTTTATATCCAGTAGCTGACTACATCAGACATTGCTCTTAAAATCAAATTAGCAAAATGAACAGTCACAGAATGCAAATATGCACGGCAGAAAAAATATAAACTGTTTTTTAATTATGGTTTGCAGCTTACCCAGAAGGTAAAGAAAAGGACACATTAAAAGAAACACTTAGACTGTATCTGCCATCAGAATGAAGGATTCTATTTTATTTATCTGAAGATGGAATGAACTACTAAAAGTGAGGGGATAAAAACTATTTTCTGCATTATCTGCATTATAACTGTTTATATTTTATTCCCAGTGTTGGACCTCTGCAATGTGTTATTATTTCTCAAAATGTTAATTTCATATTATTAAATATAAGTTCTCCATACACTTTCCAGACCATTCAAAACTTCTCACTATCCTATTTTTATCATGCCTTTTATTTTACCTATTGTAAATATTACTGTAATAGTAAACATGCATCCTTTCTCTCTTAAACCATCAGAAATGTGACTTATATAAATGCAAAAAAAAAATGCTGCAGATCGTATTACTTTGAGACTGTGAGTACTTTTTCATGTACACAAATTATTAGCATGGATTGATTTTTATTTTTATTTTTGTCGACAGTTTCACAGGGGTTCTACCAGATGATTCACCTCTTTACATTTATGCACCCCCTCATCTCATTGTCTCTAATATGCGCCCTCATCCTGCATTCTGGATGAAAAAGTGTTATTCCTTAAAAACTATCATCTAAATAAAAGTGCTTTGTATATTCTTCTAATATACCAGTACTGGGTCAAAGCATATTTAAGTTGTAACTTACTGGTACATCCCTCTCATAATGCAGTTATTTCTGGCCTTACCATATTTTAAAAATGAACAAACTGGCAACATCTCTGTCTATGACATAGTTGGCCTGGGTTCTAAAACCATATGCGGTACTAGAAGAGCTGGCCAGGTGAAGACGGTAGCATGCAGTTGATTTGTGGTTTATGCTGACTCATGGTGATCTTAGTTGCCAAATTGCTCCCAAGCAAGTGCAAGCATGTACAGCACCAAAGAACGCTGTCCACACGATGGGAGACATGACCTTATCTCTCCCAACCCACCAATGAGCGCTGTCCACACAATGGGAGACATGACCTTATCTCTCCCAACCCACCAATGAGCGCTGTCCACACAATGGGAGACATGACCTTATCTCTCCAAACCCACCAATTGTCCACACAATGGGAGACATGACCTTATCTCTCCAAACCCACCAATGAGCGCTGTCCACACAATGGGAGACATTACCTTATCTCTCCAAACCCACCAATGAACGCTGTCCATACGATGGGAAACATGACCTTAGCTCTCCAAACCCACCAATGAGCACTGTCCATATGATGGGAGACATGACCTTATCTTGCCAAGCCAGTAACTCTAGCCCTCATAAGCAAGTGTTTTAGAGGATGCACATTAGAGGAGAAAGTATATAACATGTATGTGGTGATGTGGGTGTTCATATCAGCCATGGAGATTGGAATGAGGGGCCTAACAGCCCTGATAACTGTCTATATGATGCCTCCTGAGAAAGGGAGAGCAGGTGGTCAGCAGGAAGTAAGGGACACATAAGATACAATAATAAATAAGTTAGCGACATGTATTGACTTTAATTCTTCTAATTACTTTTTATGTCTTTATTGATTTGTCCAGCTGACTTTATGATTATAGCTTATTTCAGGACAGACCTGAATGAACATGAATGTTTTGTTAGTCTGTGTCCAGTTTTGCTTGTTTAAGACTATGTTGCTACTTGTACCTTAATATTATCCTTTCTCATCACTTTTTAGTGTTGAATTAAGCAGTTTTACTTAAACCAAATTTTAAGATTTCATTTATATTTGTTTAACTGGGTAAGTGAGCTGGTCCAAGGAGTATTTTCAGTCGTGATGATGAATCAGGACAAAGTGGCAATGTAAATACTATGAATACAGTCAATACAATACAGAGAAAAAAGTCCAGCAATGCAGTGAAATAACATCAGTCAAACACATTAAGTATGCTGAGTAAGCATCAGGTTAACTTAACAATTAAATGGAATGAGACTAACTATAGTGTAAGCAAAGATTTTGTATGTACTAAATGGCATTAAATGGGGGGTGGAATAATGGTTATGTGTTGGCCTACAAAACATAAGGTACAGGGTTTGAATCTCACAGGGGATAATTGGCTAGGCTTAAAATGGCTCACAAGGGCAGTTAGCCTAGTACTAATCTATCAATCTATCAAAATATGTTTAATATAAGAGTTCAGTGATGCTTAGAAACAGGCTAAATACTGCAGAAAGTATATTATTTACAGCAAACAGGTTGCATAATTTGTACTATGCATAGTATACATATTGCAGAAAGTGTAATATTTACAAAAAATGGATGTACGATGCAGTGCATGTATAGCAATGACATTTTCACAATAAAATTAGGCAGTTTAGTGATTTTTATATTGAGTTTGAAGATAATTTTCTGTTTTGAAGAAGTTCTAGGAACAGTTATTGAACAACACACAAGGAAGATTGCTTATATTTTAGGAATGATAGTTATATATTTACAATACATACATATAAAATCATCAGGAACAGTATTAAGGAAGTTGTTTAAAGATATTGTGCATTTGTAGAAAATAAATGTATTAATCAGCATATTTAAAACAGTTGCATTTGTTTACCTTGAATAGTGTTACATTCATTTTTTCATTCTTAAATGTTTTATGACTTCTTGGTCTCTAATGAAGTGATGGCAGCTATTTGTTATTTTAAATTTGCATTTTTGAGTTACTCTTTCCTTCTCACTATCCATGTTTTTAACTGTTGCTGCACTTTTAACTTTATTGCTGTTATTAGTTATTTCTATTACTCTCTAACTTTTTTTGAAAATTAATAAGACATTGCACTCTGACTGCATTTCGTCTAGCCATCAAGGATATTTACGACCTTTTGTCCACCACTCTATCTCACTTAATATTGTTAAATCATGCTGAGCTTAAAGGATCACATCTGACTCTCAGTTGATTCATTTTAATAATTTAAATGGTGTATATTTGGGATTATTATTAGTGTTAGTTATGTTATGTGCAGAGTTGAGTTTATTTTACAATGTTGTGCAATTGGTTGATTCTTACTTTGAGACAACTTCTCCATTTCAGAATTATCTGGTTCCCACTGGTTCCCATACAAGTAGAATCTTAGACTCGCTGGAACTGTTCTATCTCTCTGCTCGGACGCCCGGACGCCTCATCGCAAGGAACCCCCCCCCCTCTATATTACACTGCGTGGCTCTCCGGTTCATGGCATCGACGGTGCGAATGCACGGACCCTGAACTTCCCATCTTGTAAAGGACACTACGGTTAAGGAAATACCCAAAATTTCAGTGTATCTAACCAGAATAACGTTTAGGAGGCAGGAAAATAAACAGGACCTCAAATCTACTGGCAACCATACACTAGCCTGCCAAATCTCCAGGTCCTTGCATCTAAGAAAGTCCTATCCTGCACCCAACCCTCAGACTTGCATCTGGCTGCCTCTAAGGCCCTGCAAACTCTGGGCAGGTATTATTGACATCAGGGAGTTTTCATATTCCCTGCCAGACTCCGCCATTTTTAATCTTAGACTCGCTGGAACTGTTCTATCTCTCTGCTCGGACGCCCGGATGCCTCATCGCAAGGTACATTCAGCAGAACTATTTGGTCTTATTTTACCCTCTTTACCATCCTTTGAAGTTTGTATTTGAGTCGCCTCGCTAAAAGGGCGGCTGACTATCCTACGCTCTAACGAAAACTGTGTTTTACTCTGAAATGTACTGTTTATGGTAGCGTTGGTGTTGTTATAGGTGCTACAAGTTCAAACTACTGTTAGAGTTCAGATAATTGTGTTTTACCCTGCACTGTAATGTTTATGGTAGTGTTGGCGTTGTTATAGGCGCTATAAGTTTACAACTGCTTCTAACATCTGAAATCTGTGTTCTACTCTGTGCTGTATTGTAGCGTGTTTTAACCTGCACTGGATTGTTTCTGTTTCTGGTAGTGTTGGCGCTGTTATAGGCGCTTTAGTTTAAACTAGCTCGTACATATAAAAGCAGTGTTTACTCTGGGCCGTATTGTGTTTAAACATTGTGTTATTGTTTATTGTGTGAGAAACTAGTGTTTATCACTTTCGGAACTAGCTGCAAACTTCTCCAATTTTCATTAATTATAACTAACTGCAATAGAACCTACTCTACTTGCTACTGGCTTCTTGTATAGACTACTGAACGTGGTCTAGCTGGCTAAAACTACTGCTTAAAATTTTCTATGTGTAGCGTGAATGACTATGCAGTCCTAAGATAACGACGCCTATGGGTTACACATGCAGCCGCTGATACTGGCGTTCCTTGACTAATCCAAAGAAACTGGCTGTACTTGCTTCACTGTTTTAACAAATCAAAGTAGCTAACACCATTGTACTGTGCCTAAGCATCATCTGTTTTTCTAGCGTAAAGTGAAGTTTATTGTAGAAGGTACTGCAAACTGATTTCTATACCTCTCCCCTACTGCCTACCTCTATCTAACTCTAGAGATAACAACCTGCTGCTTAACACAGGCTAGCGACTGCATGTAACGTGTCTTTAAAACTGTATCTCTCCTTTCTCTCATTCCAGGAACCCCCCCCCTCTATATTACACTGCGTGGCTCTCCGGTTCATGGCATCGACGGTGCGAATGCACAGACCCTGAACTTTCCATCTTGTAAAGGACTCTACGGTTAAGGAAATACCCAAAATTTCAGTGTATCTAACCAGAATAACGTTTAGGAGGCAGGAAAATAAACAGGACCTCAAATCTACTGGCAACCATACACTAGCCTGCCAAATCTCCAGGTCCTTGCATCTAAGAAAGTCCTATCCTGCACCCAACCCTCAGACTTGCATCTGGCTGCCTCTAAGGCCCTGCAAACTCTGGGCAGGTATTATTGACGTCAGGGAGTTTTCATATTCCCCGCCAGACTCCGCCATTTTTAATCTTAGACTCGCTGGAACTGTTCTATCTCTCTGCTCGGACGCCCGGACGCCTCATCGCAAGGTACATTCAGCAGAACTATTTGGTCTTATTTTACCCTCTTTACCATCCTTTGAAGTTTGTATTTGAGTCGCCTCGCTAAAAGGGCGGCTGACTATCCTACGCTCTAACGAAAACTGTGTTTTACTCTGCAATGTACTGTTTATGGTAGCGTTGGTGTTGTTATAGGCGCTACAAGTTCAAACTACTGTTAGAGTTCAGATAATTGTGTTTTACCCTGCACTGTAATGTTTATGGTAGTGTTGGCGTTGTTATAGGCGCTATAAGTTTACAACTGCTTCTAACATCTGAAATCTGTGTTCTACTCTGTGCTGTATTGTAGCGTGTTTTAACCTGCACTGGATTGTTTCTGTTTCTGGTAGTGTTGGCGCTGTTATAGGCGCTTTAGTTTAAACTAGCTCTTACATATAAAAGCAGTGTTTACTCTGGGCCGTATTGTGTTTAAACATTGTGTTATTGTTTATTGTGTGAGAAACTAGTGTTTATCACTTTCGGAACTAGCTGCAAACTTCTCCAATTTTCATTAATTATAACTAACTGCAATAGAACCTACTCTACTTGCTACTGGCTTCTTGTATAGACTACTGAATGTGGTCTAGCTGGCTAAAACTACTGCTTAAAATTTTCTATGTGTAGCGTGAATGACTATGCAGTCCTAAGATAACGACGCCTATGGGTTACACATGCAGCCGCTGATACTGGCGTTCCTTGACTAATCCAAAGAAACTGGCTGTACTTGCTTGCTTCACTGTTTTAACAAATCAAAGTAGCTAACACCATTGTACTGTGCCTAAGCATCATCTGTTTTTCTAGCGTAAAGTGAAGTTTATTGTAGAAGGTACTGCAAACTGATTTCTATACCTCTCCCCTACTGCCTACCTCTATCTAACTCTAGAGATAACAACCTGCTGCTTAACACAGGCTAGCGACTGCATGTAACGTGTCTTTAAAACTGTATCTCTCCTTTCTCTCATTCCAGGAACCCCCCCCCCTCTATATTACACTGCGTGGCTCTCCGGTTCATGGCATCGACGGTGCGAATGCACAGACCCTGAACTTCCCATCTTGTAAAGGACTCTACGGTTAAGGAAATACCCCAAATTTCAGTGTATCTAACCAGAATAACGTTTAGGAGGCAGGAAAATAAACAGGACCTCAAATCTACTGGCAACCATACACTAGCCTGCCAAATCTCCAGGTCCTTGCATCTAAGAAAGTCCTATCCTGCACCCAACCCTCAGACTTGCATCTGGCTGCCTCTAAGGCCCTGCAAACTCTGGGCAGGTATTATTGACGTCAGGGAGTTTTCATATTCCCCGCCAGACTCCGCCATTTTTAATCTTAGACTCGCTGGAACTGTTCTATCTCTCTGCTCGGACGCCCGGACGCCTCATCAAGGTACATTCAGCAGAACTATTTGGTCTTATTTTACCCTCTTTACCATCCTTTGAAGTTTGTATTTGAGTCACTCGCTAAAAGCGCGGGCTGACTATCCTACGCAACTTAAAACTGTGTTTTACTCTGCAATGTACTGTTTATGGTAGCGTTGGTGTTGTTATAGGCGCTACAAGTTCAAACTACTGTTAGAGTTCAGATAATTGTGTTTTACCCTGCACTGTAATGTTTATGGTAGTGTTGGCGTTGTTATAGGCGCTATAAGTTTACAACTGCTTCTAACATCTGAAATCTGTGTTCTACTCTGTGCTGTATTGTAGCGTGTTTTAACCTGCACTGGATTGTTTCTGTTTCTGGTAGTGTTGGCGCTGTTATAGGCGCTTTAGTTTAAACTAGCTCTTACATATAAAAGCAGTGTTTACTCTGGGCGTGTGTTTAAACATTGTGTTATTGTTTATTGTGTGAGAAACTAGTGTTTATCACTTCGAACTAGCTGCAAACTTCTCCAATTTTCATTAATTATAACTAACTGCAATAGAACCTACTTGCTACTGGCTTCTTGTATAGACTACTGAACATGGTCTAGCTGGCTAAAACTACTGCTTAAAATTTTCTATGTGTAGCGTGAATGACTATGCAGTCCTAAGATAACGACGCCTATGGGTTACACATGCAGCCGCTGATACTGGCGTTCCTTGACTAATCCAAAGAAACTGGCTGTACTTGCTTGCTTCACTGTTTTAACAAATCAAAGTAGCTAACACCATTGTACTGTGCCTAAGCATCATCTGTTTTTCTAGCGTAAAGTGAAGTTTATTGTAGAAGGTACTGCAAACTGATTTCTATACCTCTCCCCTACTGCCTACCTCTATCTAACTCTAGAGATAACAACCTGCTGCTTAACACAGGCTAGCGACTGCATGTAACGTGTCTTTAAAACTGTATCTCTCCTTTCTCTCATTCCAGGAACCCTCTATATTACACTGCGGCTCTCCGGTTCATGGCATCGGTGCGAATGCACAGACCCTGAACTTCCCATCTTGTAAAGGACTCACGGTTAAGGAAATACCCCAAATTTCAGTGTATCTAACCAGAATAACGTTTAGGAGGCAGGAAAATAAACAGGACCTCAAATCTACTGGCAACCATACACTAGCCTGCCAAATCTCCAGGTCCTTGCATCTAAGAAAGTCCTATCCTGCACCCAACCCTCAGACTTGCATCTGGCTGCCTCTAAGGCCCTGCAAACTCTGGGCAGGTATTATTGACGCCAGGAGTTTTCATATCCCCCGCCAGACTCCGCCATTTTTAATCTTAGACTCGCTGGAACTGTTCTATCTCTCTGCTCGGACGCCCGGACGCCTCATCGCAAGGTACATTCAGCAGAACTATTTGGTCTTATTTTACCCTCTTTACCATCCTTTGAAGTTTGTATTTGAGTCGCCTCGCTAAAAGGCTGACTATCCTACGCTCTAACGAAAACTGTGTTTTACTCTGCAATGTACTGTTTATGGTAGCGTTGGTGTTGTTATAGGCGCTACAAGTTCAAACTACTGTTAGAGTTCAGATAATTGTGTTTTACCCTGCACTGTAATGTTTATGGTAGTGTTGGCGTTGTTATAGGCGCTATAAGTTTACAACTGCTTCTAACATCTGAAATCTGTGTTCTACTCTGTGCTGTATTGTAGCGTGTTTTAACCTGCACTGGATTGTTTCTGTTTCTGGTAGTGTTGGCGCTGTTATAGGCGCTTTAGTTTAAACTAGCTCTTACATATAAAAGCAGTGTTTACTCTGGGCCGTATTGTGTTTAAACATTGTGTTATTGTTTATTGTGTGAGAAACTAGTGTTTATCACTTTCGGAACTAGCTGCAAACTTCTCCAATTTTCATTAATTATAACTAACTGCAATAGAACCTACTCTACTTGCTACTGGCTTCTTGTATAGACTACTGAACATGGTCTAGCTGGCTAAAACTACTGCTTAAAATTTTCTATGTGTAGCGTGAATGACTATGCAGTCCTAAGATAACGACGCCTATGGGTTACACATGCAGCCGCTGATACTGGCGTTCCTTGACTAATCCAAAGAAACTGGCTGTACTTGCTTGCTTCACTGTTTTAACAAATCAAAGTAGCTAACACCATTGTACTGTGCCTAAGCATCATCTGTTTTTCTAGCGTAAAGTGAAGTTTATTGTAGAAGGTACTGCAAACTGATTTCTATACCTCTCCCCTACTGCCTACCTCTATAACAACCTGCTGCTTAACACAGGCTAGCGACTGCATGTAACGTGTCTTTAAAACTGTATCTCTCCTTTCTCTCATTCCAGGAACCCCCCCCCCTCTATATTACACTGCGTGGCTCTCCGGTTCATGGCATCGACGGTGCGAATGCACAGACCCTGAATTTCCCATCTTGTAAAGGACTCTACGGTTAAGGAAATACCCAAAATTTCAGTGTATCTAACCAGAATAACGTTTAGGAGGCAGGAAAATAAACAGGACCTCAAATCTACTGGCAACCATACACTAGCCTGCCAAATCTCCAGGTCCTTGCATCTAAGAAAGTCCTATCCTGCACCCAACCCTCAGACTTGCATCTGGCTGCCTCTAAGGCCCTGCAAACTCTGGGCAGGTATCCCGCTCGCCTCGCTGCACTCGGGCTCGCTTTGCGCCCCACCCTGCCCCCTTATCCCACCCGCCCCCACTATCCCTAAATTTATAGTGATATCTAGCCCTTCCCACCCTCTCTTCCTCCCAATACGGCTGTCCTCCAATTTACAGCTCCTCCTCCCTCACTCTTAGACAACTCCCAGAAAAATTTAGAAACCCCTCCTATCATCCCATCCCACAAGCTACCTCTCTTTCACCGTCATGGTCAAAACTATGTATTCTTTCATCTTCTCACTAACTTTACTTCTTCTTATCCCATACCTTTTAACAAGGTATGAACAACATTCACTCTTAGAAATCTCCTTTCCCAAGGCTCACACTACCCCATACACTCACTTTTCCCCAAACACCATAGCATCCACTCTCCACCCTGCAAAAACACAAGGTCTCTTTAAAACTCATCTAACCCTTCACTACCCTAGCCCAACCAAAAATAAATCCCACCTCAAATTACTGTTCAAACTCCAGAGATTCCTAGAGCACCTAAAACTCTGTATAACCCAGCATGGTGACATTCACCCGAATCCAGGCCCTAACACCAATCGAGTTGTTGTCACCCCAACATTACCCCAAAGACCCATGAACTCCCTCCTCATCTTTCACCTCAACCTGAGAAGTATTAACAACAAAATACATAGCCTACATGCTATGATAGCTACACACTCCCCAGACATCATGTGCTTATCAGAAACATGGCTCAAACCTGCCACAAAGGATGAAGAAATTCTTCCACCTGGCTATAATATCTTAAGGAGGGATCGAACAACCAAAAGAGGTGGAGGAATAGCTGTCATGTTTAAGAACACGTTCAACATCATTATGAACTCATTGCATCCTCCCCAGGTCTGTAACTTAGAACTTATTTCACTAAAGATTTGTATTAACACCCAAAAATGTATCAATCTTGTAGTAATCTATATTCCGCCAGGGAAGAACCATGAAAACCTAGAGCAAACTTTAAGTTGGTTAGCAACTAACTGCCCTCAAGAAACCATAGTTCTAGGGGACTTCAATATTGACTGGTCCCACTGCTCCGCCAAGTCAAATCCCTATCTTATCAACCTACATGGCTTCTCCCAAAATATTACATCTCCCACTAGAATTGGTAATACTCAGCAAAAAGAGAGCACGATTGACTGGATTCTCACTAATAAAGATCCAATCAACTATACCACTGGTACCCTCCCTAACGACCTTAGCGACCACCTTGTCACTTACATTTTAAAGCACAAACTTTCTTGCACCAACCCACCCTTATACAAACTTGTTAGAAATAAGAAAAACTTCAACCCAGAACTATTCCTTGCAGAACTAAATTCCTGCAATTGGTCTATCCTAAATACTCTTCCCCTTGCCGAGAGCGTGTCATACTTTAATGACACATTCTTAAACATTCTCCACTCTCTTGCCCCTAATAGACTAATTAGAGCCAAAGACCGCATTGCTCCCTGGTTAACAAAAGAAACCAAAGCAAAAATTAAACTCCGTGACCAGGCTTGGCACAAATGGAGAGCTACCAAAACTCCCCTAGACCGTATAATATTTCAGCAGCTTAGAAACTCCACGAAAACTGACACAAATCAAGATAAAAAACAGTACTTCTGTCACCTCCAGGACAAACATCAGACTAACCCAAAAAAGTTCTGGGCTGGTTTTAATAACCTCCTCCATCCTGGTAAAACAACTACCCCAACCCCTGTGAACCTTACTGGTCAAGAACCAGAAGTAGTAGCCAATACTTTCAACACTTTTTTTACTGAGACCATCCAATCCTTAGCCAATCAACTACCCACCTCTTCCCCCTCCTTAACTCTTCCTGAGGACACAGCTTCTCTCTCCTTTAAATTACAACCAGTTTCTACCTCCTACATCCGTACCCTATTAAAAAAACTGAAACCGACCACCCTAGCGGCCGATCACCTCCCAGCGGAATACCTACAAATATCGTCCGATGTCATTGCCTATCCTGTATCAATCCTGATTAATAGATCCATTACTGAAGCCACTGTCCCCCCCATTTGGAAAATTTCATACATCATTCCACTTCACAAGGGAGGCTCCTCCACAGAAACAGCTAACTATAGACCCATCGCAATATTGTCTCCATTAGCTAAAATCATGGAACGGTGTGTTCACAAACAACTCCTACACTACCTTACCCTCAATAATCTATTGTCTACAACCCAGCATGGCTTCCGCCCCCACCACAGTACTACCACTGCCCTCCTCTCCTTTGTAGACTCAGTCAATAGTAACCATAACAAAAACTAACATCCTCTGCCTCTTTCTTGACCTATCGAAAGCTTCGATATGGTTAACCACCAACTACTACTATATACCCTGCAAACCCTTCATCTTGACAACTTGGCCCTAAACTGGTTTAAGGATTACCTTGCTGGTAGGCAACAAGCAGTCCAATGGCAAAATAATATATCTCATCTGCTCTCAAACAATATTGGTGTTCCACAGGGCTCCATACTTGGTCCTCTTCTTTTTCTATTTTCATAAATGATCTGCACACAGTCATCCCCACAGCCACCTGTATTCAATATGCAGATGACACAACCCTGATATGCTCGATATCTCTCTTCAAAATCTCCAAGCAGCTACCCAGCAATGTTTTGCCAAAGTTGAACAATGGTTCTCTGACCGAAACTTTTACTCAACCCGACTAAAACCAAGTTACTTCTATTTTTCCCCACGTCCACCACTTCCCTACCCCAAGAACTACCACCTGATAACTCCAGGACCTTTTTTGTGGAATCCTCTAATGGCACCATCATTGAGCCCGTCCCCCATACCAAACTACTTGGTGTCACTATTGACCATAAGCTTAAATTCGACATGCACATTGCCCAAACTATTAAGACAGTTAACAAGAAACTTGGGTCAATGTACAGAATCAAGAACTTTCTTACCCCGCATGCAAAATTAACCATTGCTCACTGCCATCTGATCTCCACCCTACTATATGCCTCACCAATACTATCTTTCCTCAACAAACGTGATCTTAATAACCTCTCTACCACCTACCATCATATTGCCAGATTTGTAACAGCTACACCCTATTGTACCCACCACTGCCTCAACCTCAAAAAACTTGGCTGGTTGGAACTGCCCAATCTGCTTAAACTAAACCAACTCTTCGAAGCATTCAAAATAATCAATCATCCAGAGAAAACCCCCTCGCTGACCAAAATTCTGACCCCCTACACCAACTTAAGTAGCCTATGATCCTCAAACAGTATTCAGATATTAACCATCAAATCTAATAACATGGGCGGCGATGCTCTTTATGCTAACTCCATTGGAAAGCAATGGAATTCCCTTCCCAACAACCTCAGGCTCATGACCTCACTCAATCTATTCAAAACTAATCTCAGAGAATTTCTTAAGTCTCAATGGTTATGCCCATGTTCCAACTCTGACTAATTCCCACAGGACCATTAGTATCTAATTCCTTTCTACCTCACAATTCTTTATCCAGCATCTTACTATCTCCTCAGGTATCTATGTCATCTGGCCATCTCAACAAATGTTTACCAGACTAACAGCTTGTATACTTAGATGTTATTACTGTTTGATTTTATTTTAATGTAATTTCTTGTATATATTTGTAAACTTATACTTCTGTTAATTATGGGAGCTTTTCTCCCCGGGCCTCTACTGAAAAAGGACATGTATCCAGCTAGACTAGCCCGGTCAACAAATGTAAAATAAAATAAAATAAATAAAAAATATCAAAAACTGCCCCAAATGGTTTGATCATGCTTTTCGTAGGGTGACGAAGAAAAAGCACTAACCTGAGAGTAGCTGATGGGTTATTATGTCGTAAATGACAGAACAAAAGCTGATGGGCTATTAAAGGTCCTATCGGTCAGACATATCCCATAGAAAGACATCAGTTATGCTAAAGAAATGCAAAATATTGCAGTCACTCAGCATAACTCTTTCATATTGTGGGTAGATGTGCAGTAGAGTTCATAGTCCGTCTTCATATTTAAAAGGCAACGTCTGTAATGAAATGTTTACAACCTGAGAAGTTGCTCATTGATAATGTATTTGCTTCAAGATAGTTGAACAGAAAGATTTGTTCCAACAGACGTCTAGTGACTAATGAAAGAGATTGGTTTTGTCAGTAATGGTCAAGGTTTCATCCAGCTGAGTAGAATAAACTTTGAAGCTGATCCACTGACTCTGACCAACTTCCTAGTACTGACTCTTGCCCATCTAGGTTGGTTACTTATTGTCTTAATGCTTTATGCTCAAAATATTATAAGATTTGTATATTTCTTAATGGATGATATGTTCCTTGGGGACTTAAATGAGGGATTGGTGAAAATAATCCTTAAAAAAGCCTTAATCCAACTAAACAAATTCCAATTTTACCAGGTTAGAAAAGGTTTCAATGAAGATAGTGGTTATACAACTGGATGATCACATGACTACTAATGGATTATTCAACCCTTTTTAGTTTAATTTCAGTAAGTACCATAGCACTGACACAGTCCTTATTAGGATCTTGGATTATCTCTAAGATAATCAAAGACTTTGTTCTAACTTACTCTTTATCAACCTTCCTGTTGCATTTGATTTTGCACATCATGGAGTCATTCTCCACATTTCTCCAACTTTTCCAGATGCCATTTAAAACCAGATGAGTAAGCTCAATCCCATTTCTTCTGTTTCTTGGTGGACAGGTCCCAGAAGGTGGCTTCTGAAGCTATCTCCACTGCGAAACTAGCCCTGGCAGGTGAAGTTCTTCAGAGACTGGATTTGGTACTTACTGTCTCTGTGATCTGTGCGAGTGATAAGATATGGCGTCATGGTATGAATCATCTAATGTTTGCTAAGGATACAAAGCTCTTTGTCTCATTTAACCCTTTTTTATCCATTGTTTATACACTGGATGCATGTCTTCCTGAAATTTTTAAACCGACTGCTAAAACTGTTTACATTTAAATCTATTTAATTTAAGACTGAGGCTTTAATGATTCAGTTGCATACTGTGTAATTACCTGACATCAAGAGTAGCATCCTACTTGGCTGTGAGGAATCAACTGCAGTGAACAAAATGCGTTATCTAGGAGTGGTGTTTTACCATGAACTTTTTAAAGAACTAAGTATTAGCTGTGGTTTATTACTCTGTTTTTCCGCCTAAAGGAATTTGCAAGGCTTAAACATTTGCTTTCTGAACAAGAACTCTGTGCTGTTGTTCACGCTCTTGCCCATCTTGAATTGATTAAGGCAATGCTTTTTACCTGGAACTCTCTGTTACTGACCTATGCCAACTGCTGGTAATAAAGAACAATGCTGTCAGTTTCCTACCTGGGACTTCCGATACTTCCCCCTGCTCTTTGCCCAGGTTGTCCATCACATTTCATATTATCTTTAACGTTTTGGTCCTAACAGACAATATACTGCATCATTTGTTTCCTGCTTATTGGAAAGAACTGATAAGACATGGTTTCCTTACTAGATTTATTTCTTTGTCTACTGTAAGAATGCTTAACTTTCCAAGGGTGTGAATGAATTTGGTCAACCTCCAAGAAGTTTTGTTGGCTGTCCCACCACTTGGCCTCTTATACAGATGTTTGACAGATTATACCACAGAATCAGACATCAATTTTCAAATTAAAACATTTTTGGTTAATCAAGATATTGGAGATACAGTACATGATTTCTTATGTTATATCATTTGTAGAAAATCCTTCTGTATTGCACAATTAATCACAAGGGGCATCTCATCTAAAACCAAATTATACAACGACTCCCCCAGTAATATTCCACAATGTGCACGCTGATTGGTCAGCATGCACATTGTAAATCAGACTTACACTAATGGAAAAAGGTCCAGTAGCCCGGACTTTTTCCATTAGTATGTCTTTTTTTTTTCTTTGTTGGACAGCAACGGAGAACTCGTTTAACATAGCAAGACAGCTTTAAAAAAAGCAACGAAGAAGCGAAAATCTCCGTTGCTTTTTTAAAGCTACCACACTATGTTAAACTCTTTTAACATAGCGAGACACATTTTTAAAAGCAATGGAGATCTTCCTTTCTCTGTTGCTTCCACACACAGTTCTGATGTACTGTGTAAGCACACACATGGCAGTACATCAGAACTGCTGCAGAATACCATACAGCTGCAGAAGGGCAGCAAGGAGGCATTATACAATGCCATTATTTAAGAAAAGTTAAGTATTTTTTTTTCTTAAATAATGTCCTTGTATAATAGCAATAACCCACTTCTGGGTGTGGGTAATGCTGGATTACTCGAGCTTCACCCTTGTGACCAAACCACGCCAACCGTGGGTAAATCCAGCATTATCCACACCCAGGCATAGGTTATTGCTTAAATAATTATTGTTCCCCTGTGCTGTGCCCTATTAGACCCATTATAGAATATAATGCAACTTTTGGCATGTATCTCACTATGCACATCAAAAAAAAAAAAACTTGAAAAAACATAGAGGCTCCTAACTAAAAGGATCTCAGACCTTAAAAACGGTAGTTATCAGGAAAGGCTGGAATCATTCTCTATGTACTCTGTATCATATAGGCACTTGAGGGGAGACTTGTACCTTGCCTTCTTTCGCCTCACGGATCATATTATATTAGGCTTCCTCCTTCCTGAAAAGATTAAATAGTATACCCAGCCCTAGGACAAGATTAAATATAGAGACTGCTTCATTATCTAGCATCTCCCCTTGTTCTGCTCTGTAATAGTCTCCACTTGCAAGTAAAGCAATGTAGCTCCATGTTGGCCTTCAAACAAAGCTTAGGTAAATGCACAGGAGACCTAAAATACATTCTAGGACTTTCGGGTCTTGCCCTTCTTGAAAAGGTTGGTTGATCCTGAAGATGATTATTGGCAAAGAATGTAAGGCCCCTGACTGAATAGTCTTCAATTCCCTATAATCTGTGATTCCTGAATTTTCTTTGTTCTGTATTTACTGGGCAAAACTCCTGATTTGTTTTGTGATTTTATGTATAAAATGGTTTTCCAAATTCAGTTTTCTCTTCTGTTGTTGTCTATTCAAGAAAAGGTACATTATAAAGAAAATACACTGATTCATGAAACCTGCTTGTGTCCACATCTACTATGTCAAATACTGTTTGTGTGACTAAGTTACTGGCCTTGTGTTTCAAACAGCTACATAGCCATTTATAAATGTGTTGATACTTCAAAAGTGTTTCGCCTATGATTTTGCACCTCTGTTACATGTTTTTACTTTACTTAGTTTTGATTAAAAGTGCTTATACTTTGCATTCATTAGTCTCCTGGCTACTTCATGTTTAACAGATCCTCCATTTTGTTACAAAGACTTTTTACCTTGAGTATTCATTAGATTACACCCCATACTGCTAACAAAACTGCTTTACCTATAACTTTCCATTATTTTTTCACTCTTGCATTTACTTTTTACTTTAAAGTACAGTTAAAGTTGGTGTTCTATTCAGAGTGTAAAATTGCTAAAAGCAGTAGTGATTTCTGAGTGGCAGGGATTAATTTATTGCTGTTTCTTATTGGTCAACATTATTGGCTGGAGATCTAGCTGCTTTCTTATTGGTTCTTTTGATTTAGCATGTCATTTTAAAGATCGCAGACAGCATAACGTGTAGTGTTGGGCCAAGCTGTATGAGAAAGATGAGGGCACTTTCATTTTCAAATTCCTTCTCTTAGGAACCTTAGTTAACTTAGCTTTCCAGTTAAAAACATATAATCTGCAAGGTTAAGAAGCACTATATGATTGCGCATCTAATGCAGATCTTGTAGTCAGTCTAGACATAGATGCTTGTGATTGATTCTCTAATCATAACCATATTATTTTGTGTTCAAGGCACTGATGTCAAGAAATTCACCTAAAGAGCAAAGCTCGGAGGTAAATGCTGGCATTCATGATGGGAACATATAATAACAGATTATGATTGGAGAGATCAGACCATACCTCTTTGTAACGCATGCAGTTTTATCTACTCCATATACTATTAGTTAGAAATGGAAAAAAACATGTGATGTGTTTTACTGGGTTTGAAAGCCAGTAAAGCACTTAGAGATTGCTGATGCATAAGCTGCAAGTAAGGAAACCATCAAGAACCATTTTAAATACCGCCTTAATTTATATAAGTTACTTACAGACTGATATCTGTAAACTTTCACTGATATATGACAAAAGGTATTCAGGGACCACTGAGACCATTATACCCAACTGTAACAAATTAAACACACCTCTGAAAGCTCTGTTATGGTTGGGTCTTATACTACAGGAGTGCATAACAGGTTTAGCTTTCTTATGATTTTGGAGTATAAGCACAGTGCTCCATGCACTGCAAATTAATTACTATATACCAGATGTAACTATGAGCTGAAAGACTTCCCCTAGTAGTTGGTCAAGGAGTCCCTGTTTTGCAGTAAGAGGTTTCAGGTTCTTCATGTATAGACTTAGATTGTTTTATTTTAGATAATACACCTCTAATAAATCTACTCCAAACCTCTTAGGTACTATTCCCTCTTTAGCCTCAGTATAAGCATCTGGTACCACAGCTTTATACTTTCCAACAATCTCTGAGGCCAGATTGGTTGAAATGGGTTTACTGACAAGCACCTACTGTTTACACAATCTGATCAAACACATAGTCCTACATATACTTCTTAAACGTAACTTACTTAGACCACAATGGCCTCCTAATTGTAACCTAAGCAACAATCACCTTGAGCAACCTTACAAACACACAACACAGGTTAGCATCCACCATGAAACATACATCCAAGAGTCACATGGTCTCATGTCAAAATCCCAAAAGGCCACCTTCTACACAGACCAATATTCTGTTTATAGGTGACTCCATAGTACGACACAGTGATGTGTCGCTCACCAGGCTGTGCAAAGTGAGAGTCACCAATGTTGCCTATCAGATTCCAGGATTGCCACATCACACATGCACTCAGGTCCTTGAACCACAAGTACTCATATGGCACAGTCATAGTGCACAGGGGTATAAATGACTTGAGGTTTACCTCCTTTGACTCTCAAAATATGTGTCTGAGGCAGGTATGAAAATAACCTTATTTAGCTTCCTACTATAACCAAGAATGATACTGCAATTCAAATAAAAAAGTATTGACTTCAACAATTGGTTTACCTTCTGCTGTCATTCAAAGGTGATACAATATAGCTGCTTGGGATGAGATGGTAGACAGTCCAAACTGCTTTGCCGAGGATGGTCTGCACCTTTCCACCCCAATATATATATATTGGTTAAAGTTTTTCAGTCATGACCCAGCTTTTTTCCCATGTTTCTAAGCCAAAAAAAAAAGAAAAGCAATATACAAACTATAAATATATATATATATATATATATATATATATATATATTGATTTGTACTTAAATTGGCCTCTCTATTGCTAGCACTTTCATCAACATATACAGATGATTAACAGATGTGCAGGAATGATAGTCCCAGGGGTACGGGGATGTGCCCTTACCCTGGGGATTGTGTGATCTTAGAGTTAGTATATATAGGATCATAAGAGGTTACTAGGCTATTAATCTGGAGGCCTTCTCAAGCCAAGCCATTTCATCCCAATGTAATATCATAGATACTCTGGTCAATACCCAGGACTGTATAGGTTCATAGGTAGGTACTAGGCTATTGGCCCTAGGGCCTATATAAGCCTAGCCAAAAGGTACCTTGGCTTTTGCCACCCAAGGAAATTATTTTCCTGTACCCCTGTCAAGCAGAGACACAGAAGTGACCCCCGGGGTGAATTTCCTATCTCCCATCTAATCATCAAGATTTTTCTTGAAGAGTGCTAATGAGGAGCTTTGTTTGATATAGATAGGTAGTTTGTTCCAGAGTCTCTGGGACAGGAATCTATCCCTCCAGCATGTTCTATTTATTGTGGTGACAAAGTTTAGGTCCCTAGAGCATCTAGCTCAGAGGGATTGGGATTTCTTTAAGTGGAGCATGTCCAACAGCTCTGGATTTGACATAGCTTTGTATGTTAGGCAGAGATCGCCTCTGACTAGGTGATATGCGACAGAGTAAAGCTGGAGTTTTTTGAGACGGTCTGCATACGGCATCGGTTTGAGGCCAGTAATCCTCTTTGTGAGGTATTTCTGTGGCCTTTCCAGTTGTTGTAGATGTCTTGTGAGGTACATACCAAAAGGGGCATTGTACTCTATAATGGGTCTAATGAGTGATGAGTAGAGGGGAACAATGACCTCTTTTTTCCTGGATGAGAAACCTTTTGTAATGAGGTGTGCTACGTAGAAGGATTTCCTGACTACTGTGGCGATGTGATCATCAAAGGAGAGACTACTGTCCACCTGTGTCCCAAGGTCTCTTATCACACTTTCTGTGTTAAGTAAACTACCATGTATGTGGTAGTTCATGGGTACAGAGTTTTTACCAAAAAGGATGACAATGCACTTTTGGCATTGATCTTGAGGCCATGGCTTTGACAATAGGCATCTGTCTTAGTGAGGCCCTTTTGTAGGATGTCCATATCATTAGGAGTTTTGATTATGGCTCCTACTTTGCAGTCATCTGTGAACTTTGTTAGCCAAAGACCTTCTGTGTTAGCATGTACTTCAGAGAAGTAGATACCAAACAGGAGAGGACCTAGGACTGAACCCTGTGGTACTCCACTTGTCACTGGTCTGAAGTTGGATTTAGAGTCTGCTACTTTCACAGTGTGGATTCTGTCAGTGAGCCAGTTTGCAACCCATTTTGTGACATAGGGATTTACACCTAGTTTAGTGAGTTTATCTATAATGCCAGAGTGGGGAATGGTGTTGAAAGCCTTGGCGAGATCTAGATAGAGTGTGTGAACCACCTTACCCTCATCCACGGCTTTGGTGGCTGCTTCAAAGAAGTCTATCAGGCTTAGAGGACATGATCTGCCTTTTACAAACCCGAACTGTGTAGGGTCCAGAGTTTGGAGATTACCAATGTTATTGTTTATAACTTCCACAGCCTTGCAGACCAGGCTCGTCAGGCTAATGGGGCGGTAGTTCCTAGGGTCCATGGTGGCTCTCCCTTTGTGTAGGGGGATAACTGTTGCTGTGCACCATTCAGTGGGCACAAAGCCTGAGGTGAGGCTATGATTGAACATGGTACTTAGGTGGGGTGCCAGTTCGCTCTGTAGTTCATGCAGAACGCAGCCTGGGATGTTGTCAGGTCCCATGGATGCTGTGTTTTTGGCTTTGGAGAGTATGTTTTTTACCTGTGCAGCCATGATTACAGGAACTTTGCATTCTTCTGGTATAAAGATGGGCCCTTTAGGGGGTGAGAGAGGGGTAATGTTAGCACTGAACCTATCTGCCAGGATGTTGGCAATATCAGTTGGTTCTGTATATTTAGTGCCATTGTGCTGTAACTCAGAGCAGATCTGAGTGTTGCCATTGAGATTCTTGACATAGCCATAGAATGCTTTGTGGTTGTCTTTAGAATCAGTGGTGATTTTGTTTTCATAACTAGCTTTGAAGGATTTTATGAGGGATCTCAGCTTCTTACTGAAGCTGACCATGGAGTTCCTCCAATCATGGGATTTTACTCTTTTTTGCAACAGTTTCTTTCTTCTGTTGTAGAGTTTTTTTATGACAGGGGAACACCAGATTGGCTTTCTGTTTTTGGAGGATAGCATCTTGGTTCTGTTGGGGATTGCATGATCCATGCACTCGTGTAAGTGCTTATAAAGTGCATTTGCATGGGATTCAGCAGTCATGCCTCTATTGTTCGTCAGCATGGTTATTGTGAAGTTTGTCACTTCTGTCTTAAGAAACGTGAAGTTGGCTTTGGAGGAATTTTTTACAGTGGTTTCCCTAATGGGGGTTGGAGGTGGGATGTGGATGTCTAGGGTGATTAGCTTGTGGTTGGATCTGACCAATGAGAAATTGACCTCTGGTATGGAACGCCAGTTGCCCATGTTGGTGATGACCGGGTTTAGGATATTGCTGCCCCTGGTGGGGGTGTGAATAAGTTGATCCAAGGCATTGGAATTTATGAATTCCAGAAAACGTTGAGCACAAGAGTTGGTACATGAGTAGTTTTCCCAGTTAATGGTGGGGTAGTTGAAATCACCCATTATTATGGTGTTAGGTTGTACCCTAATATTTTCCAGTGTATCAAGAAATGAGGAGTGGAAATCCTGGGACATGGTGGGGGAATCTGTAGCAAGCTACAATTTGAATTGCTGTCTTGTCCAGAGTTAGTTGCACTTGGATAATCTCAGATGCATTATGCTGAGCAACTAGCCTGGAGGTGTGGATATCCTTAATGAATATGGACATGCCTCCACCTTTAGTGTTTCATTCCAGGTTAGGTGGTCAAAAGGTGTGGTATGAATTATAACCTGGTAATGCAGGGGTGCTCTCTGGAGCCTTGAACCAGATCTCTGTCACTGCACAGATGTCGATGTTCTCCATTTTAAGTGCCTCGAGTGAGTGCATTTTGAGGTTTAGACTTCTAGCATTAAGTAGCATTACCCTCAAATTTTGCTTGCTTGTACTTGTTACGGTGGTGAATTTGTCGTTTGAACCTTGCCTAAAAAAAGCACTATAGGGATGGCAAGAGCCTTAGCCAGTATCCAGAATCCTAAGGGCGACAGTTGTAGGCCATCTCTGGCAAAGCATCGTGGTTTGTCGATCATGTCAACACCCCCACCAGAGGGAACAACATATTGGACCTGGTCATCACCAATATGAGAGACCGGTGTTCCACACCTGATGTCAAATCCTCGCTGGTTAGATCAGACCATAGACTAATCACTCTGGATATTCACATTCCACCCCCAACCCCAATAAATGAAACCACCATGATAAACTTTTCAAAAGCAAACTTCACGCTGCTTAAGACCGAGATAGAAAGGTTCACAGCCCCCACACCAATTGACAATGCTGTCCAAGCTGCTGAAACCTATACATAGGCACTCTATGATCATCTGCAGGAATGCATGGATCGCGCTATCCTAAGTAAAACCAAGACTCACTCCTCCAAGAAAAGGAAACCAGTCTGGTGGAGCCCTGCCATAAACAGGCTCTACAATAGAAGGAGGAAACTAGTACAGATAAGAGCAAAATCCCTAGAAGGAAAGACATCCCTGATCAGTATCAGCAAGAAACTATGATCCCTCATTAAATCATCCAAGGTTAGCTTCGAAAGAAAAATTGCCAAGGACTCCAAAGATAACCACAAAGCGTTCTTTAGCTATGTCAAGAACCTAAGTGGAAGCTCTCAGATCTGCTCTGAGTTGGTGCAGAATGGCACAAAATACATTGAACCAACTGATATTGCCAACATTTTGGCAGACAGGTTCAGTGCAAACTTCACACCCCTCTCACCCCCTAAAGGGCCCATAACCATACCAGAAGAATGTAAGGCCCCAGCAATCACCGACACACAGGTTAAAACAGCCCTATCTAAAGCCAAAAATACAGCCTCAATGGGACCGGACGGTGTCCCAGGCTGTGTCTTACAAGAGCTCCAAAATGAACTAACCCTTCACCTAAACACACTGTTAAAACTCAGCCTCTCTACAGGCTACATATCCACAGAGTGGTGCACAGCAACAGTTATCCCACTCCACAAAGGTGGCGCCACAATGGACCCTGGGAACTATCGCCCTATAAGCCTGACTAGCCTGGTCTGCGAGGCTATGGAGCGCATCATCATGGAACTCATTAACAGAGACATTGGGAACCTCCAAACTTTGGACCCCACCCAGTTTGCCTTTGTTAAGGGCAGATCATGTCTCCTAAACCTGGTGGACTTCTTTGAGACAGTTACCAGGGCATTAGATGAGGGTAAGGAGGTCCACACAGCCTACCTAGATCTAGCAAAGGCTTTCGACACCATTCCCCATTCTGGTATTATAGACAAACTCACCAACCTGAGCATTAACCCCTATGTCACAAAATGGGTTGCAAATTGGCTCATGGACAGAACACACACAGTGAGAGTTGCAAACTCTAGGTCCGACTCTAAACCGGTTACAGTGGCATCCCCCAGGGCTCAGTCCTAGGACCCCTCCTGTTCAGTATATACTTCTCAGAGGTACAGGCAAGCACAGGAGGACTTTGGCTGACCAAGTTCACTGACGACTGCAAACTAGGGGCCATAATTGATTCTTCAGCTGATACAGACACCCTCCAGAAGGGTCTCACTGAGATGGATACCTGGTGTCAAAATCATGGCCTCAAGCTGAATGCCAAAAATCCATAGTCATCTCCTTTGGAAAAAACAAAGTACCCATGAACTACCACATAGGTGGTAGTCCCCTAAATACAGAAAAAGTAATAAGGGATCTGGGGACCCAAGTAGATAGCAATCTCTCCTTTGATAATCATATTGCCAAGGTGGTTAGAAAATCATTCTACGTGGCCCACCTAATCTCAAAAGGGTTCTCATTCAGAGCAAAGGAGGTTATTGCGCCTATCTACTCATCACTTATTAGATCCATTATAGAATACAATGCCCCATTTGGGATGTATCTTACAAGACACCTGCAACAGCTGGAAATACCACAAAAGTATCTCACCAAGAGGATTACTGTCCTGAAACAGATGACCTATGCAGCCAAACTAAAGAAACTCCAGCTGAACTCGGTTGCATACCGCTTACTCAGAGATGATCTCTGCTTGACATACAAGGCCATGTCCAACCCAGAAATGATGGATATGTCCCACCCAAAAAAAAAAAACAAATCCCTGAGAGCCACACGGTCTAGGGATATAAACCTTACCACAACGATAAATAGGACGCGCTGGAGGGATAGATTCCTGACCCAGAGACTCCCCATGCTTTGGAACAAGATTCCAATCTACATCAGGCAGAGCCCCTCATTAGCACTCTTCAAGAGAAACCTTGACGGGTGGATGCAAAACAGAAATTTTTCCCTGTGGATCACTGCAGTGGCTCTGCTGGACAGAGGTGCAGGGAACTAATGGCTCTGCTGGTCAGAGCCACAGGGAACTAATCTAAGGGGGTGGTGAAAACCAACACACTCTGGCTAGGCTTATAAATGCCCTTGGGCAGATAACCTAGTACTTACCTATGAACCTATTCTCACAATAGTCCACAGTAATTTCTCCAGTGTTCCAGCTGACTAGTAACTGAACCATGGAGGAATCTTGTCAGCCTAATGCAAAAAGATATGTAACTACCCAAAGCAACAGTTCTATTTACAACCTTTAAGGCTATTGACATCATGTTTGACATACAAGTATTTATATCATTTTTATACACCATGCAGCTGAGAAATATTATACTATGTTACCTCTCACTTGAAACCCCCATTTTCAAGAGTAATAAATGGGTTGTGTGGCCTTTACAGCCTGATTTATGTTTTGCCATGAATCTAAAAGACTTCAAAAGTGGTACCGATATACATAATTATGTATTCCCATTCTGCTGTGTATTCCATCACCACAGAGTGGCATTGTTGGTGACATTCACTTTCTTGGCATCCATGTTTCGAATATGTAATAAAGTGGTTTTGATTGCTGAACCACTCATAAACCTCAATGATCAGGTCATTACGAATATAGGATCTTCATGTACTATTCCACTGGTATCTCCTTCTTTTACCTTTAGAATCTCTAAGCCTGTTGATGCTAATATCTTAGAATTCAAGGATTTAGAATGTACCAATTTCATCAAATTCTATAAGGAACTCTAAAAATTTCACTTTTAGCAACATCACTGCTGACATTATCACAGCAGATAGCTTCACAAGCTCACTTAGAAAAATGCACAGATCTGGCGCCCATGCAGATCTAAAACTAATATAGAATTTAAAAACAAACCACCCATGTGGTCAACAACATAAGTAAACACGACAATAAAAGGAGGAAAAATCCTTAAAGTATGCAGCAGATCAAGAGATCCACAAACCAAGGATAACATCAGCAAACTGATTAAAAACATGGAAAATACTATTAAGTCTACTAAGGTAACCATTAATTTAGGCTAGCGTCTGAAGCTGAGGCAATTACAAATCATTCTTCAGCTACATTAGGAGACTAAGAAATAGCACCCATCATTGCTCTGAATAATTCATAATGTTACCACCTCTTCTGATCCAGCAGACATTCCCAATATACTAGCAACAAAATTCAGTGTGAATTTTACCCCAGAAATCACAATCCTAAACCCATTTATCCCCAAAGAACTCATACCCCCACCCCTATCATCCTTAAAGAACATGAACTGAAGTTACTCTCCAAGACTAAAAATACTTCTTCCATGGGACCTGATAATATACCTGGCTGTTTAATAAAGAGCATGAAACAAGCTCTGTCATAGCCACTCCATAAACTGTTTAACCCGAGTTTAGCCTATGGTTTTGCCCCTGAGGATTGGCACACAGCAGTAATGATGTCGCTCCACAAGGGTGGCCCCACTACTGACCACAGGAATGATAGACACATCAGCTTGATGAGTCTTATTTGCAAAGCCATGGTACATATTATGACTGACCTGATAAACTTTGACATTAATATCTCACTAGGCTAGACCCAGTGCAGTTTGTTTTTGTCAAAGGGAGGTCCTGTCCAATGAATCTAGTCAGCTTATTTGAAAGAGTAACACGAGCTGTGGGCAGTGGTCATGCTGTCCACATGGTATACCCTGACTTAGCTGAAACATTTGACACCATCCCCCCATGGCTTTGTACCAGCAGAATGGAGAGCAGCAATGGTAATCCCTTTGCATAAAGGGAGGTCATCAAATGACCCTGGGAAGTACAGACCCATAAGTCTAACCAGGCCCATCTACTATTCCTCTTTGCATTTGTCTGTAACTTTCTCTGTTCATCCTTCTTCCTTCAATAAGTTCTCAGAGTGCATCAATAGTGTTAATTTAATGTCGTGAAGTACCAATTCCTTTGTGGCATGATGAGCTAATGCTCAACTATGTAGAAAGCTTGTTAATAAACTCAAGGGTTCTAGTCCAGCCATTAGCTAAATGTTAGTCACTGTTATAGGTTTAGTAATTTAGGTGTACCTGTTGGCTACATAGAGTTGTGAGTCACTCATGTGAAACTTGTCAATGTCTCTTACACTAATACAGTATACAGTAGGGCATTATGTACATTGCATTATAAAAGTATGTCATTACATGTGACAATCATTGTGATGTTACATTTTCCTTTGCATACGTATGCATTTGTTGCATGAACCAGAATGCACAGTATTATGTTTTCAAAACACTGATGTTTACAGATATTGCAATATTCAATTTCACTGAGGTGTTTTGGACCTTCTCCTGTAGCACTTATGGCTAGTAGATTGCTGTCTAGATTATGTAACCTAGATATGTTGGAGGTTCAATACATAACATGGAGGACTTGTGAGTGTGTGTGTGTGTGTGTGTGTGTGTGTGTGTGTGTGTGTGTGTGTGTGTGTGTGTGTGTGTGTGTGTGTGTGTGTGTGTGTGTGTGTGTGTGTGTGTGTGTGTGTGTGTGTGTGTGTGTGTGTGACTGTTTGTATAACATCCTCTCTGAAACACACTGATGAGGTCATCTTGGCAAAATGGAGGCTCAGTATTCACCACGGAAGACTTACATGTATATGTGCCTATGTGTGTGAAATGCTTGTTGCTGTCTCCATTTCCCCTAAAGAGGATGCCTTTAAATGTGTCCACAGCTCCTTATAACAAATTTTACAGAAACATCCTCGATGAAACACACTGAGGTCATCCTGACACAAGGGCAATCTCTACTCTAAGAGTGAGACATTCTCCTGTGGCACTTGTGACTAATACAGTGTTCTCGAGATTGTTCAGCTTCATAGGTAAAAGGTTCAGTACCGAACAGGATAGAATTATATGTACATATGAGGTTGTTTACAGTTAGGTGTGCATGTGCTCATCCAACCTATACTTTGGATCTATCTATAACCTCTAAATAAAAATGGAAAAACAAACAAAACAAATCTTGCAGCCAGACAAAATGCTGTACTTTTGAAAATTTCAAAAGTAAGGCATTTTTTCTGGCTACAAGATTTGTTTTATCTATCCATAACCTCCTTTTCCTATTTTTACACATGGAGTCATTCTTCAACAGTGACAATCACCTAGACCCAAGGTTCACACCACTGAGTGGCTAGCCCCACAATGGTTGTTCTTTCACACCATGCACTTGCACACACACTCACACCTATGGCCAATCCACCTACTGCATGTCTTTGGAATATGAGTGGAAACTGGAGCACCCACAGCAAGCCCATTTGAACACAGGCAGGTCATGTAGACTCCACAAAGAAGGCACTCCAGCTCATAGGTTCTTAGGTAGGTACTAGGCTATCAGCCCTAGGGCTTATATAAGCCTGGACAAAAAAGTTCTCTGGCTTTTGCCTCTCAAGAAAATTATTTTCCTGCACCCCTATTGAGTAGAGCCACAGAAGTGATCCCCAGGATGAAGTTCCTATTTCCCATCCAATTGTCAAGATTCCTCATAAAGAGGGCTAATGAGGAGCTCCGTTTGATGTTTATGGGTAGTCTGTTCCAGAGTATGGGAAGTCTCTGGGACTGGAATCTATCCCTCCAGCATGTTCTGTTTATTGTGGTGACAAGGTTTAGGTCCCTGGAGCATGTGGCTCAGAGAGATTGGGGTTTCTTTAAGTGTAGCATGTCCAACAGATCTGGGTTTGACATGGCTTTGTATGTTAGGCAGAGGTCGCCTCTGAGTAGGTGATAAGTGACAGAGTAGAGCTGGAGTTTTTTGAGACGGTCTGCGTATGGCATCTGTTTGAGGCCAGTAATCCTCTTAGTGAAGTATTTCTGTGGCCTTTCTAGTTGTTGTAGATGTCTTGTGAGGTACATGCCAAATGGGGCATTGTACTCTATGATGGGTCTGATGAGAGATGAGTAGAGAGGAACAATGACCTCTTTTTTTCTGGAGGAGAACCCTTTTTTGATGAGGTGTGCCATGTAAAAGGATTTCCTGACTACTGTGGCGATGTGATTGTCAAAGGAGAGGCTACTGTCCACCTGTGTCCCAAGGTCTCTTATCACACTTTCAGTGTTTAGTAGGCAACTGCCTATGTGGTAGTTCATGGGTACAGTGTTTTTCCAAAAGGGGATGACAATGCACTTTTTGGCACTGAATTTGACACCAAGCATCAGTCTCAGTGAGGCCCCTTTGTAGAATGTCCGCATCATTAGGAAATTCTATTATGGCTACCAGTTTGCAGTCATCTGTGAACTTTGTTAGTCAAAGACCTGCTGTATTAGCTTGGACCTCTGAGAAATAGATGCCAAACAGGAAAGGACCCAGGACTGAACCCTGTGGTACTCCACTTGTCACTGGTGTGAAGTCGGATTTGGAGTCGGCTACTTTCACTGTGTGGGTTCTGTCAGTGAGCCAGTTTGCCACCCATCTTGTAACATAGGGATTTATGGCCACTATAATGAGTTTATCTATAATTCCAGAGTGGGGGATGGTGTTGAAAGCATTGGCAAGTTCAGGATAGGCTGTATGCACCACCTTACCCTCGTCCATGGCTCTTGTGACTGCTTCAAAGAAGTAAATCAGGTTTAGGAGACATGATCTACCTTTTACAAACCCGAACTGAGTGGGGTGCAGAGTTTGCAGGTTACCTATGCCTTTGTTTATAAGCACCAAGATGATACATTCTATGGCCTTGCAGACCAGGCTCATCAGGCTAATGGGGCGGTAGTTCCTGGGGTCCATGGTGGCACCCCTTTGTGGAGTGGGATAACCATCACTGTGTGCCATTTAGTAGGCACAAAGCCTGAAGTGAGGCTATGATTGAACATGGTACTTAGGTGGGGTGCCAGTTCATTCTGTAGTTCATGCAGAATGCATCCTGGGATGTTGTTTGGTCTCATGTATGCTGTGTTTTTGGCTTTGAAGAGTGCAGTCTTAACTTCTGCATCCGTGATTACAGGAACTATGCATTTTTCCAGTATATGGATGGGCCCTTTGGGAGGTGGGGGGGTAAAACTTGCACTGAACCTATCTGCCAGGATGTTGGCAATATTAGTTGGTTCTGTATATCTAGTGCCATTTTGCTGTAGCTCAGAGCAGATCTGAGTGTTGCCATTGAGATTCTTGACATAGCTGTAGAATGCTTTGTGGTTGTCTTTAGAATCAGTGGTAATTTTATTTTCACAACTAGCTTTGGAGGATTTTATGAGGGATCTCAGCTTCTTACTGAGGCTGACCAGGGAGTTCCTGCAATCAGGGATTTTACTCTTTTTTTGCAACAGCTTCTTCCTTCTGTTGTAGAGTTTGTTTATGGCAGGGGTCCACCAGATTGGCTTCCTATTTTTGGAGGATAGCATCTTGGTTCTGCTGGGGGTGGCGAGATCCATGCACTTGTGTATGTGCCTATACCTTACTTGGATAGAAAGAAGTTTCTCTGTTCACCGTGAAAGAGGGAGCTTTCAGCAGCCTATCTGTCCCTGGAGGAGTGGTTTCAGCCCAGAAATTAGTAGTTTATTGGCCATTTTGGGCTAATTTCTATCTCTTTCATTTCCCTGCTATAAAACCCAAACTTACAAGGTTTTTGTGCTAGTATACAGTTCAGCAAGCTCCTGCCTGGTGCCCTGCAGAGTTCTACAGCAGCAGAGAGACAAAAGACAGACTTTGGAGTGATTATCATTTTTCTGCATTTTCTTGCAGCCTTTAGCTAATTCCACCTAAACACCAATTTTCTAGAGTTTCTGTGATTTAAAAAGCTTGTTTCAGCTACATATTGTACTGTACTTTAACAAAGTCATTTTTGTGTTTAAATTACCTGTCTAACTGTTGTAGGCTACACACTCAAGTGTGATAGTCATTTCTGTGCATTTAAAGTGTTTTTTTTATTGTATCTGCTTTATTTTCTGAAAAAAAAAAACCCAAAACAAATGCTTGTTTTCCCACCTTTCTAAGCTAGTATAGTCAAGGTTTCAGGTTAGTGCCGAATTCAGGGCTGTGTTACAAGTTTCTGTGTTTGCCTATACCTTACTTGGATAGAAGGAAGTTTCTCTGTTCACTGTGAGAGAGGGAGCTTTGAGCAGCCTATTTGTCACTGGAGGAGTGGTTTCAGCCCAGAAATTAGTAGTTTATTGGCCATTTTGGGCTAATTTCTATCTCTTTCATTTCCCTGCTATAAAACCCACATTTGCAAGGTTTTTGTGCTTGTAAACACCTCAGCAAGCTCCTGCCTGGTGCCCAGCAGAGTTCTACAGCAGCAGAGAGACAAAAGACAGACTTTGGAGTGATTATCATTTTTCTGCATTTTCTTGCTGCCTTTAGCTAATTCCACCTAAACACCAATTTTCTAGAGTTTCTGTGATTTAAAAAGCTTGTTTCAGCTACGTATTGTACTTATTTTACTGCCTGCTCTTTAACAAAGTCGTGTTTGCATTTAAATTACCTGTTTAACTTTTGTAGGCTACACAGTCAAGTGTGATAGCCATTTCTGTGCATTTAAAGTATTTTTTTTATTGTATCTGCTTTATTTTCTGAAAACAAAAAAAAAACAAAACAAAAAAAAAGCTTGTTTTCCCACCTTTTTAAGCTAGTATAGTCCAGTTTTCAGGTTAGTGCTGAATTTAGGGCTGTGTTACAAGTTTCTGTGTTTGCCCATACCTTACTTGGATAGAAGGAAGTTTCTCTGTTCACTGTGAGAGAGGGAGTTTTGAGCAGCCTATCTGTCCCTGGAGGAGTGGTTTCAGCCCAGCAATTAGTAGTTTATTGGCCATTTTGGGCTAATTTCTATCTCTTTCATTTCCCTGCTATAAAACCCGCATTAGTGTGGTTTTGCATGCTGGGCAGCACCAGTTAGCTAAGGTATAACTATTTCCGGCTCCACAAAGTCTACTCTTCAAATTTTTCCTTGGAACTAGACAAACTTTCAACCTGAGCACTCAAACCTTTCACTTCTCACCCTGGCACTTGCTCAAAACTCATAGCAAGCACTAATAAACCTTAGCACTAGACCCCCCTATACTGTAGAGAAGGACAAGGCTCTCTATTCTACCTTACCAGCCAATCAGTAAAACAGCTCACTGTACCTATCCAGGCATGTCCAAAGGGTAGTTTCAGGTGTACCCTCTTGTCTAACTGGTGAATCTGGGCATTTTGAGGCAATGTTACAACTGCTTCATGTACACAGACAACTCTGTCATCCTACTACCAAACACTAATACATGCGAGAGATGCAATTATACAGCCAAACTGGAGGCTAAGATCTCTCAACCCAAGACTGGACCAGACAGTTAAAAGAGGAGAAAGGAATTACTTGCATCACACCACCAGTCTCACATAGACCCATGAAACCAGCACCGGCAAAAAACACACATAAATTCACAAAAACACACTCAGAGGCTCTAAATAAAAATCTGCAAAAGCAACAGGACCTCCAAAGCAGACATCCAAGCAACCTCCATCCCCCCAACATAAACCATGAAACACATACTTCACAAAACCAGTTTGCCACACAATCACAGACCTTAAGGCAAAATAACATACCCAACACACTAGTAATAGGTGACTCTATAGTCAGGCACACTGACGTCCCACTCACTAGGCTGAATAAGGAGAAGGTAACTGTTAGTTGCCTGTTGGGTGCCAGGATCCGCCACATAACACAAGCACTCAGGTCACTCCAGAACAAGTACAAATACGACTCTGTCATTGTACATGTTGGTGTGAATGACCTGAGCCATACCTCCCTGGACTACATGAAAAGAAACATGGAAGAGCTCTCTAATCATGTAGCCCAGGCTGGTATGATCCTGACCCTGAGTAGCATCCTGCCCTCACCAAGAATGATACCATGGTATAAAGAAAAAATTATCAATTTCGACAATTGGCTAAGCTTCTGGTGTCATTCAAAGGGGATCCAATGTCCATCAGCCTGGGATGTCATGCTCGACAAGCCACACTGCTTCGCTAGATATGACTTGCACCTGTCACCCTTAGGCTTTCAAATACTGGCCAAGGCTCTTGCCACCCCCATTGTGCCTTTTTTAGGCAAGGCACAGAAGACAAACCCACCGCCGTAAATAGCACAAGTAACAAAAAAACTGACGGTAATGCTACTCAATTCCAGAAGTCTAAACCTCAAAATGCACGCAGTCGAGGCACTCCGCAGTATGGAGAAAATCGATATATGTGCAGTAACAGAAACCTGGTTTAAAGCTCCAGACAGCACCCCAGCACTACCAGGCTACAACTCATACCATACAATTCAGCCACAAAACCAGGACCAAAATACAAAAGGCGGGGGCGTATCCATATTTATCAAGGATACCCATACCTCCAGGTTAGTGGCACAGTACAATGCTTCAGAGATCATCCACATGCAACTAACAATGGGCAGAACTGTAATTCAAATTGTAGCTTGCTACAGATCACCCACCATGTCCCAGGACCCCCATTCCACATTTCTGGAAACACTGGGAAACATAAAGGTCCTACCAAATACCCTGATATTGGGTGATTTCAATTACCCAAACATTAACTGGGAGAACTACTCAAATACTAATTCCCTTGCCCAACATTTCCTAGAATTTATAAACTCAAACACCCTGGATCAACTGGTCAGCACCCCCACCAGAGGTGACAACATATTGGACCTGGTTATCACCAACATGGGCGACCGGTGTACCATACCGGAGGTCAACCCCTTGCTGGTTAGATCTGACCATAAACTTATCACTCTGGATATCCACATTCCGCCCCCACCCCTGGTCAAAGAAACCACAGTAAAAAACTTTTCAAAAGCAAACTTCACATTACTTAAGATCAAGGTGGAAAGTTTCAAATCCCCCATGCTAAAGGATAATGCTGCCCAAGCTGCAAAATCCTTTACTAATTCACTCTATGGGCACCTAGAAGAATGCATGGATCGTGCTATCCCAAACAAAACCAAGACTCACTCCTCCAAGAAAAGGAAACCAGTCTAGTGAACCCCTGCCATAAACAAGCTATACAATAGGAGGAGGAAACTAGTACAGAAAAGAGTAAAATCCCAAGAGGGGAAGACATCCCTGATCAGTATTAAACTCAAAGAAGGTGTTCGCAGCAACTTAGTAACCAAGAAGACAGAAATCAGCTTACGCCACCCGCTATGTAGTCTTGGGAACCCAGTAAAAACTTCTCCAATAGTAATGACCAAGGTACTAATAATATTCCACTTCCAACCAACGATAGCAGCAGCACTCATAAGACATAATCCAAGAATTTATTGTAAAACACGATACAGATAGTTAAGCGCTCTCACCTGTATACAAAGCAGGCTTCCTCAGAACTAACTTCATCTTTGGTTGAGCCCAGTTTAAATTACTTATTTGGTGCCAAACAATACTCCCAAATTTAAAGACATACTACACCAAAAAAAACTATCCACATAAACATGCTACTACTATGTAATAATACTGTACCTAACCTATTAAAATGCATCTATTAATTCATCCACTTTAAAAGATTATAATAAAACGTAATGAATAATGAAAAATAATAAACATACAATGCATACCATTGGTGTTAAGAAAAAAAATTTTTTTGTAAGTGTATTAATATAAAGATATATATAAATATATAAAAATGTATAAAAAATTTATTGTATATATATATATATATATATATATATATATATATATATATATATATATATACATATAAAATTATATCACTGTGTTTCATTAAAAATAAATAGCTAAATATATGTTAAATGTATGTACATATGTTTTGAGATATTTTACATAAGTAAAGGTTTAATAGAAATATTATCGTTCAAGCCTGGTACTGTAGAGGCGTCCGTAAATAATTGCCACCACATTTCACGGAAAGTTAAATACCCTTTACAATCTCCCCCTCTGGGGTCTGACTTAATAATATCAATTATACCAAATGTAAATCGATGGTCAGTACCAAACTGGTTTATATGTCTGTACAGGGCATTCTTTTCATCACGCTTTTTAATACAATACATGTGGTCATAGATACGCTTATTTGACTGCCTCTCAGTGTTTCCAGTATAGAAAGCTGGACAAGTGACACATAATGCAATATAAACCACAAATTTGGTTCTACAATTTCCTTGTCTAAATTTAATATTAGACCTAGAAATATTATCCAATCTTACTACTTCCTTGGTGTTAATCAAATGACACCAATTACAATTACCACATTTGTGTGTATGTATAGATAAATCGTACATTTTTATTGGTCCCTTCTCCAAAATACTTTTAATATTAGGGCCCATTTTGTTAACAAAATAAGGTCTATTCCCTACTATATTAGACACATATGCATCAGCTTGAATGATATTCCAATTTTTATTTAGTATTTCCTTAACCATATATGTATGTGGTCCATATTCAAGTATCCCTGACCAGTATCAGCAAGAAACTACTATAGATTAGATTTTTTTTTTTTAGATTAGATTAGATTAGTACTAAGCTACCTTTGCCCTTTGAGCCCAGCCTAGCCCCAGTTCCCCCTTGTAGACTCAAAAACCTGCCACTTTGTTTGCAAGGCAACCACCTTAACCATTAGGCCACCCTCCCATCCCTCATAAAATCATCCAAGGCGAGCTTCGAAAGAACAAATGCCAAGGGCTCCAGCAATAACCACAAGGCATTCTTTAGCTATGTCACGAATCTAAGTGGCAATTCCCAGATCTGCTCGAAGTTAGTGCAGAATGGCACAAAATAGTCTGAACCGACTGATATCGCCAACATCCTGGCAGACAGGTTCAGTGCAAACTTCACCCACTCTCACCCCCAAAAGGGCCATAACCATACCAGAAGAATGTAGTGCCCCTGAAATCACAGACACTCAGCTTAAAACAGCCCTCTCCAAAGCCAAAAACACAGCATCAAAGGGAGCAGATGGTGCCCCAGGCTGTGTCCTACATGAGCTCAAAGATGAACTAACCCCTCACCTAAACACACTGTTCAAACCCATAGAGTGAAGCACAGCAACAGTTACTCTGCTTCACAAAGGTGGAACCACAACAGACCCCAGGAACTATCGCCCTATAAGCCTGACTAGCTTGGTCTGCAAAGTTATGGAGTACATCATCATGAATCTCATTAACAGAGACACTGGGAACCTCCAAACACTGGACCCTACCCAGGTGGACTTCTTTGAGACAGTTACCAAGGCTATAGATGAGGGAAATATGGTCCACAAAACCTACCTAGACCTCGCAAAGGCCATCAACACCATTCCCCATTTTGGTATTATAGACAAACTCACCAGCCTGAACATAAACCCTAAGTCATGAGCTGGGTTGCCAACTGGCTCACGGACAGAGCCCACATGATAAGAGTTGCAGGAGCTAGGTCTGACTCTAAACCAGTTACAAGTGGCATTCCCCAGGGCTCAGTCCTAGGACCCCTCCTGTTCGGCATATACTTCTCAGAGGTACAGGCAAGCATAGGAGGACTATGGCTGACCAAGTTCGCAGACGACTGCAAACTAGGGGCTATAATTGACTCTCCGGCTGACACAGACATCCCCCAAAAGGGTCTCACTGAGACAGATATCTGGTGTCAAAACCATGGCCTCAAGCTAAATGCCTAAAAGTGCATAGTCATCTCCTTTGGAAAAAACAAAGTATACCCACAAACTACCACATAAGTGGTAGCCCCCCTAAATACGGAAGACAAAATAAGGGATTTGGGGACCCAAGTAGATAGTAATCTCTCCTTTTATAATCACATTGCCAAAGTGGTTAGAAAATCCTTCTATGTTGCCCACCTAATCACAAAAGGGTTTGCATCCAGATCAAAAGAGGTCATTGTGTCCCTCTATGCATCACTCATCAGACCCATCATAGAGTACAATGCCCCATTTGGGATGTACCTTACAAGACACCTGCAACAGCTGGAAAGACCACAGAAGTATCTCACCAAGAGGATCACTGGCCTCAAACAGATGCCCTATGCAGCTCGACTGAAGAAACTCCAGCTGTACTCTGTTGTATACCGCCTACTCAGAGGTGATCTATGCCTGACATACAAGGCCATGTCCAACCCAGAATTTATGGATATGCTCCACCTAAAGAAAACCATATCCTCTCGAGCCACACGCTCTAGGGTTCTAAACCTCACCACAACAATAAATAGGATGCGCTGGAGGGATAGATTCCTGTCCCAGAGACTTCCCATGCTTTGGAACAGGATTCCATTCTACATTAGGCAGAGCTCCTCACAAACACTCTTCAAGAGGGACCTTGACGAGTGGATGGGAAACAACAAGTTTACCCCGGGGATCACTTCAATGGCTCTGCTGGACAGAGGCACAGGGAACTAATCTAAGGGGGAGGCGAAAGCCAACACATTCTGGCTAGGCTTATAAATGCCTTCGGGCAGATAGCCTAGTACCTACCTATGAAGCTATGTTCATACAGTGCATTTGTATAGGATTCAGCAGTTGCACCTCTGTTATCCATCTGCATGAGAATCAAACTGGGGAACCACTTGCTGTGAGGTGTCAGTGCTATCTATTTTGCCACTGTGCCACCCTAAGATATATTTACTCTAGAAATATATATTTTTTTAAATCAGAGATGACTACACCCTGCCCTAAGGCCATCTTTCACATTTCCATCTTCATTGCTACACAAGGGTGTGGCTATGCATACTTCCTGTAATGTAATGATTACAGTGTTCTATGTATTATACAAAAGAGCATTGTTTCTTTAACCAATACTATGTGTACAAATTTGTAAATTAACCCTTAAAAAAGCAGTGTCATGGGTTGAAAGATAGCAATTTAATGTTTTTAGAGGGGAAGTGATGCAAACATTTGTTAACGGGGGAGGAGGGATAGTGTTCTCATTTTTCAAATGGCAGTTTTTTTCTGTGACATTAATATGGGAACAGGATTCACTTCTGAGGTGGCATCCATGTCCCTCCTGGAAAGAGGAACTTTACTATTTACTACCCTAGACCTTTACCTCCACGAACTTCACTCACCTAATCACTGACAAATGGGGCGATGCAGGATAAATATAGCTAGGCTTGTAAGGGCTCTAGGGCTGTTAGCCTAGTAACTTTACAACATTATACTATCTGCATATAACACCGGTTCAACACATTGATGAGGTCATTGTTTTGCAAGTGAAGTGAAACTATTTGAATATCAGACATCTCCTGTGGTGCCTGCATGTCTAACACTGTTCTCTAAAACGTGTATATCGATAAGTAGTATGCTTGACTACAGCAATTCTTAACTTCTGCAAGTGTAACTGCTATCAGAGTTATTGCAAAAGCAAACAGGAACGTTAGTAACAGGTGTAAACACAGTTAAAAAAGTTCTAAAAACTGACAAAGGTCAGGCTTTTAATGTTCTTACAGTCTCTAAAAGAAGTTCAAAATGGGTCAAAATAACCTATTCAAAAGGTTTCAAAGTACCAGTTCAAAAGATAAAGTGCTTTTTGTCTTCCATAAGTGAATAAATTCATCAGATACTTTACAAATTCAGTCAACTTCTTTTATACACACAGCATTTAAAATTCCATCATCAGCCATGTGATTGCTAAGCCTCCAGAGTGAATTAGCTGCCATTTAAAAGACCAGTACATTAGCTATGTAAAATACATTTCTGTTTTTATTTTAAAACTTATTATTAATACTACTGGCCCATTACCTATCTCTCTGAAGCTTTTAGTTTAAGCAAGCTGGAAATAGCGATGAATTCATTTAACCTTTGCCAGTATACTTCAGCTTCCTCTAGTTTTAGTGTCCAAGCACCCCTCTTGCATTTATCACTATCTTTTCCAATACACAAAATGTAAAACAGTGCCCTGTTTTTTTCTGCAACATGTTTGTATAGACCACTTGTTTCCTTCCTAATTCTTTTGTTACTTAGGTGCTCATATATTCTCTCTTTAATTTTTTTTTTTGTTTTACTGACATAGAAACACTTACATAAAGTGCATAGAGCACAGTAAACCCCTCTGTCAGAATTACAATTGCATTTATGCTGTATGATAACCTTGTTGCTGATTATGATGAAAAATCTACCCTCAAGTATATACTTGCAATATGAGCAACAACCACATTTTCGCAAGCATGCCTTTTCATCCCTTATGTATTTCTGTTCAAAAATGTTTTTCAGGTTAGCCCATTTCCTACGAACAACACAAGTTTTTTTTACCTATATACTTTACTCCCTGGTGTCTCTGTCATTGTACGAACGAGCACAATTCTTTTCCAAAGTTTCTTTTACATGATGGCTATCAGTATTAAATGTTGTAACAAAGGAGCATTTGTATTGTTCTTCTGTTTGCATCACTGTATTGCTAGCAATTGGTGTAGTCATATTCATATTGTCACTAGCTTTATTGTTTCCCTAAAATTGAGACATAAAAATGTCTTTCTCTTTTATTCATTACTTCCATCATTAATTCATTAATTCAATTTAAGGGATAACCTCTATTAGAAAAAACAGAGTGCCTCTGATGCCCTGTTCTTTGATATTGCTACTCCTTTCTTAGTTTCTTTGTTGGCCAACCAGTATTCCTTCCCAGCCTGGTTGGTCTTTTTATCTCCCACTTTTTCCTGCATTCCTTTTTTCTTTGGATGACTTCCTGGACTTCTGCATTCCACTACCAGCTTTCCTTATGTAGCTTATTTCCATACTTGGCTCGGTCACATACCAGTCCTGTAGTCCACAGACATGCTGTTTTGAAGCACTGCCATTCTTCTTCAACTCCACCTACTTCCTCTTCTTCTTTGGGTGCTATATCCCCGAGTAATTCCTTGAACTGTTGCACTTTGTCTCCAGTCAACTTCCAGGTCTTCAACCTGGTCTCTGTTTACCTTAAAGCCTTCTCTGACCATTGCTTGTAGCTGATTGTGGCAACCAGTGGTTTATGCTGTGGGCTGACTGTTTCACTGGGGATGACTTTGCAATCATTGATTCTACCCCAGTGCTCTTTCCTTACTAGGAGGACGTCTATCTGGGTTGCATGTCAGCCACTCTTGTATGTGATCTTGTGACTGCCTCTCTTTCTGAACCATGTGTTGGCTACTATTGAGCCATTTGCCAGACAGAAGTCTAGAATAGCCTCTCCTTCTTTATTCTTGTTGCCCACCCATGTGGACCCAGGCAATCCTAATATCCTGTTCTGTCTGTCTTGATATGTGCATTCAAGTCCCCCATTATCAACACCAATTCATGTTGTCCTGCTTTATCTGGTATGTCTTGCAACTGCTGTCTGAATGCACACGTTTCCTCACTATCACAACCTTGCTGTGGGGCACAGGCTGAGATTATGGATACTGCCCTGTCAATACACTGGAGTCTCATTGTCATGAGTCTGTCGCTAATTCTGATGATATCCCTCACTGCCTTCTGAAGCCTCTCTCTCACCACAATTCCCACACCTGTCCTCCTCCTGAGTAGTAGACTCTGGATCTCAAGCCAAGTGGCTTAGCTGCACTGCCCTACCATCTTGTCTCCTGGATACATAGGATGTCCACTTCCAAGCTGCATCCTGTCAGTAAAACTGCATTAAGTGTAGCAATTTTCAGTTCATGTTTGGCAGGTTGATTGGTTTTACATCCAGCATTCACTCAACAGAGCTATCCTATATAACCCAGGCTAGGCAATTAGACACTGTCCAGCCAGTAGCTTATTGACCCAGGGCTGCTAGATGTTATGGCAAGCACACATTGGTCAACAGGGACAAATACACCCCTCTCACCATTAGCATGGGTCCCTGGCATAGGTTGGAGTAGACCAGGTCTTCAACCCACTTATCACTGGTAACTAACCATGCCCATTTAGGTGACATTAGTAAACATGACTGAATCAACTAGAGCCATATTTTACACAGTTGAGTGGCTAGGCCTGTCACTGCATGCAGTCTGTGATCCGTGTTTTCCTATCTTAAGGATACTGCGTACCACAGTAGATCTCCAAAGCAGTTGGTGTATACAACTCTTCCCCATAGGGCACCATGTAGAGTCTGTGCTGCTGCCCACAGATCCATTCATTGGTGAGTTTGAGATGGAAATACTCAGCTTGTGTTTTGGAGGTGGGAGGAATCCCACAGAGACAAAGAGAGAACATGCAAACTGCAGGCAGGCATTAGCCTGTGGTCAGGATCGAACCTTGTACTTTGTGCATTGGAGCTGAAGACCTTAACCATCATGCCAAGAACAGTATTTAGTGACAAATAAGGAGATAAGCTTAGAAATGTGCTACTGTTAAAATAAATTGACAGTTATAACATACTGAATGCTTACAATGCACTTGCTGTCAGTGAGCATTTTTCAAAAAAAAAGTGTTCAAACTCAGAAGGGTATAATTGATTAAATTTAAATAATGACTTCTCATGTAAACCTATTTTCAACCTTTTCATTAATTGTGAAGAAATATATAAAGGTGGTATGCATGAATGATTCTCTGTGGCTTGATAAAGTTGCCCATAATAAAAGTTTATGGGAGGTTGAGGGTTGGTAGAATGGGGATTGGGACCTGACATAATGGTTAAGGAATACCTAGCATACACAAATAACTGAGTTTGAGTTTTACCTTTGGTTACTGTCTGGTTATTGGCTAGGCATGTAATAGTCACCAGACTGATTGCCTAGTATTTATTTATTTTTTTAATGACTTCCTTTGTGGTATGCTCATATAATGCTCAGGTCTACAGAATGTTGATACAGATTGGCAGGTGTTTGAATCAAGAAGTATGTCAAACATTTGTTAAGATTTTGTTGGACAGTTAGCATACTGGTTAAGGTCTTTACAGACACAAGGTTTGATTTTGACCTCTGGTTATTGGCTAGGCTTATAATAGTTTGCATACTAGTAGCCTAGCAATTATCTATGAATATATTTTAGTGCATATTTCTTGGCTTCTATACAAATGATGGAGGTAAAATTTCTTGAGTGTCAGTAGCCCAAAGAAAACCACATAGGTATTTAACCTTGATCTTTTGTTTTACATAGAAGAACATTACTAGTGTGATTCCTATTCCTAACATTTTATTAGAGATTATAGCTATATATATATATATATATATATATATATATATATATATATATATATATATATGTGTATATATTATATATATATAGTATGCACAAAGAAATGAAGATTTCATATTGTTAATAAGCAGTTTTAACAAAACTTAAAAAATAGGATCTATAATACAAGATGGAATCTTTAGTTAATTGAATAACTACAGATTGATCTTATAATATCAAAACCTGAAAATCTCAATGGCTGATTTAACCCAGCGAAACACTTCCCTTGGCCACATCCAAAAAAACTTTAAAACCCAAATTAAGTGGGGGGCTTTGCCCCCCACACCCCCTCTAACTAAATATACCAACTCTGAGATTGCTCCAAATTGGAGAAAAGGGCATAATCCACATAACAGCCAAGGGAAGTGTTTCCCTGGGTTAAATTGGCCATTCAAGAGTTTTAGGTTTTGATATTACAAGATAAATCTTTAGTTATTTGATTAACTAAAGTTTCGATCTTGTAATATAGACTCTAAAATATACATAAAATTCCAAAACAATTCTTAGTGCACATTTTTATATTTAGATAGTACCACATCAAGTTTGATCCAGCTATTATCTAAATTCTTATTCATAGATTTCCATTTCAAAGAATAAGTTTCTTTTTTATATAATGTAACTGAAAGTCTAAAGTTTCTTTAAACAAAGGAACATAATTTGACTTCCATTTTTGTAATCATATTTCTGGCAAAAGCTAGGAGACATCAAAACCAAGATAATTGTCTTTTTTCAATAATTATATGAACAAGTATATTCAATAACATAGTTTCTCATTTTTAAAATACATTTATCAGACCATAAACCTTTAAAAAATCTTAAGTATCTTTCCAATATACATTTATTTTGTTTACAGTCAAAAAATATGAACTCAGTCTGCTTTAATTTTTTAATTACATCTCCAGCATATTTAATTACCATTTTTGTTAAATTTACTTAACTTATGTGGAGTTATAAAGACTCTGTGCAAATATTTCCATGTGAAAATATTCCAATATAAAATAAAAGCAGAGTCTATAGATTTTAAAAGTAATTTTTTATTCTTTTTTTTTTGCTCAAATAATTTTTATCAAACAAATGTCATGTTAAGTCATATACATTATATTCTAAATTCAATTTAAATGACTATATACAATATTTACATTCAGCTTGACATAAGTAAAGAAACCAATATATTCATGAAACATACATAATAAATCCAGTTATGTCATTATCAGAGAGAGATTGAGTCTATTTGCAAAGTATTAATCAATGATAAAACTTTTCTCCAGGGATTATTGACTAATGGTTTAGGATAAATTCTGGGTTCTTCAGTTTTGATCTTCATCAGTGCAGTTTTCTTCAACAGACATTAAAAAAATCCTCCATAATAGACACTATATTGGAGTTCCATTTCCTGGTTATACATTTCCTGGAAATTGCTAGTATTGTCCAAAGTAAATACAATTTCCTCCATAATAGACACTATATTGGAGTTCCATTTCCTGGTTATACATTTCCTGGAAATTGCTAGTATTGTCCAAAGTAAATGCAATTTTTTTTTATTCAAGTAAATACTTTCATTTTACATTTAATAAAATTAGAGCTTTAGATCAAGCAAAGGATTCTGTGAATATAGCCTGTAGAAAATTATTAATAGCACTCCAATACGTTGTAATAGAAATACAATCATAAAAAATATGAGATCAGTCAGATCCAGATATATTTTGGCATCTTCAGCATGACACATTTCTGGAGGAACTAATTTTTGCAATTTTATCAAGCATTAAAAAAGCTCTATGTAGAAACTTCCAATTAAATATTCTCCAGTACTGTGAATTAGAAGTTAGTTTAACAGAAAGTAAAATGTTTGATTTATTTTCTGATGATAAATATAGAGATTGTCCTTTAGTGATATATTGCCAATAAGTTGATTTGAGTGTTGTTTTATAAGTTATTAATTCACTATATAAAAGCAAAATGACATTCTTCATATTTTGATTATTATATATAATTCCAAATAGCCAGTTTATGAATTTTGGGATATTCTTAAAAGAGGATTTGTTAATTATTCTACATAGATCTTTAGTATATGTTAAAACACTCTGTAGTAGGAGCCAGTCTTGAGATGTCATATCATAATAAGTTTTTATATATTGAATATCCAAGATCTTTTGATCTCTGATGTACTGTTTCCAGCAAATAAAGTCTTTGTGTTCCCAGGTAGTAAATGCATTTCTATGTACCGTATCACAAAAGTTCTTTGTAATGATAAATGGAATTAAAAGATCAAACCAAAATTTTATATCAATATCTACATTAACAAACTTCCTAAAAGCATTAAAAGGATAGTTGATTACATTCAATTTAGTAGACTTTGCGATATTATATTGCATATTTATGCATAATAAATACCATAACTGTTTACATGTGTCTGTTACCGGGATATTTTTTGATAAGGTATTTTCATTTGTTAGTATAACAGAATGTAATATTTTTCAATTAGAGGAGTAGTTGGAACTTATCTGATATAACAGTTTTAAATATGGAAGCCTTTATATAAGTTTTGATGTCAGGAATGTTAAGCCCTCCTTGCTCCCATGGTCGAATATGAAGTGAAAAAGCAACTCCATTTCTTTTAGGGAACCATAGAAACTTTAGCAGAAGTATGTTTGTTTCTTTAAGAGAATACCTCTCAGGAATCATTGGAATAGCTTGGACTTCATACAGGACTTTAGGAAGTAAGACCATCTTTATCAGCTGTAGTCTATCTTCAAAGTTCATAAATATTTTATTCCACTTATTCACAGATGTTTTTATTATATTGACAATATTATTATACTTTCCAGTTAATGTCTCCTCCATATCTTTGCACAAAATAATTCCTAAGTAACTTAGAGTGGAGACTTGTTTGCCAATAATATGATGCTTATTTATCTGTATTTCTTTTTATTCAATAACAAGAATTTTGATTTTGACTTATTAAAATGAAGACCCAAGATCATATAGAATGTTTCAATTATTAAATCTAATTCTTTTAACACCTTTTTGGAGTTAGTTAATGTAAGAAGCACATCATCTGCAAACAGCATTATTTTAGAATTATATTGGTCATATATATCTATACCTTTTATCTTTGAGCCATTTAATATTAAAACAATAAGTATTTCTATAGCCAATGCAAACAAAATAAGTGAAATGGGGCAACCCTGCTTAGTGCATTTAGTATGATAAATAGATTCTGAGGTGAAAGGTTCTAATTTAACATTGGCTAAATTGTTTCCATAAACATTCATTGTAAATGAAATAAATGAAGGAGGAAAGTCAAATAGAACTAAAAATTTGAATAAATAGTCTCAACTTTAAGAGTGAAAGGCCTTCTCTATGTCCAGTGCAATCACCAATGCTTCCTAATTTTCCCTATTTAAGAATTTGATAAGGGTTATAATAATGTTATTATTATCATGTGTATGTCTATTATGTATAAATTCAGTTTGGCCATTATTAATTATTTTGGATAAAGGAATTTTTATTCTGTTAACTAGAATGGACATAAATATCTTATAATCATTGTTTAGTAAGGATATTGGTCTATAGGAACTACAATAGTGACATCAATATGAGGTTCTTCATTTTCTTTCAAAATAGGAGTAATTAGAGAATATCTCCAAAAAGGAGGGATTATTCCTTGTGCTTGGATGTCAAGTAGTGTTTTGTGGAATGAAGTAGTTATACATATAGGAAAGAGTTTATACATTTCTTTAGTTATGCCATCTATTGCTGGGGCTTTGTTAGGTTTAATTTCTTTTATCCTATCTTTGACTTCCTTATGTGAGATTGGTCTTTAAAGATCTCGGTTTAATTCCTTAGGAATTTATTTTTGGTTTAATAGAAATTGCTTCCATAGGTTCATAGGTTCATAGGTTGGTACTAGGCTATAAGCCCTAGGGCCTATACAAGCCTAGCCATAATAATTCCATGGCTATTTCTTCCCACACTATTTACTTCCCTGGACCCCTGTCTAGCAGGGCAACTGATATGATCCCCGGGGTGAATTTCCTTTCTCCCATCCAATCATCAAGGTTCCTTTTGAAGAGGGCCAGAGAGGCACTCTGCTTGACATGTATGGGCAATCTATTCCAGAGTCTGGGGAGTCTCTGGGTCAGGAACCTATCCCTCCAGCATGTTTTGTTTATTGTGATGACAAGGTTTAGATCCCTGGAGCATGTGGCTCTGAGTGATTGGGATTTCTTTAAGTGTAGCATGTCCAACAGCTCTGGGTTTGACATGGCCTTGTATGTTAAGCAGAGATCACCTCTGAGTAGACGATATGTGACAGAATATAGCTGGAGTTTTTTAAGGCGGTCAGCATAGGGCATCTGCTTTAGGCCTGTGATTCTTTTAGTGAGGTATTTCTGCGGCCTTTCCAGTTGTTGTAGATGTCTATGATTCAATTGATCAATTGAAAGACTTTTCTTTTTATAAATTTCTGAATAATGATGTTTAAAGGCATCAAGAGTATCACCTAAATCCAAAACTTTTTTTCTTTTTCCACTCATGTAGGATATTAACAATATTTTAGTGGTAGATTGCATTTTTATTTCATAGATAACTTATTCAGATGCTTAGGTGAAGTAGCATAAGAGTTTATCTTTTATCTTTCTAATGCTACATTGGTCTTGTGAGTTAGAATTTCATTATATGTTTTGTTTAGGTCTTCTATTTTCTTTTTATTATTAGAAGAATTTTAAGCCCTTTTAGATTTAAGTAATAAAAGTTGAGATTGTAATTTTTGCAATTCTGATTCCCATTCTTTAATTTTATTTTAAACCAAGTGTTCTGCCATATATATATAGGCTTTTGGTGAATCCCAATACATAACTATGTTAATCTCTGAGGTATAATTAGCCTCTAGAAAAATCTGGAGTTGTGATAGTAATCAAGGCTTGAATTCCTTGATTTTTGTAATATAAAATGATACTCTGGATGTGACAATTAATGATTTAAACTCAATTTGAATTTTCAAAACAAGAGAATTATGATCAGGTAATAGACATGGAATTATTAAAAAAGTTTAAATTTTTGAGTACAGATCCTGAGAAACATATATTTTATCTATGCTGGTTTGAGTGCCAAATCTATAATCTTGATGAGAATATATTAATGAATTAGCATCTTTAATATTAAATGTGTCCAATAAATTAAATACCTCTGTCCATTTTTAGGAGTTTTGCAGTGGAAGGTAGATGAAGAGGTATCTTGTTGGTAGTTTCTGAAGTATCAAGTATACAATTAAAATCTCCTCCTATTATTAAGTTACCTTTATAGTTATTAGCAATAAAATCTAATTTTTTGCAGTACCTACTCACATGCTAGGGAACCAGTGTACATTTACTAGTGTCCATATTCTATTATTAAATTTCAGTATAATGAGAGCTAAAAGACCCTCTTTGTCTACATATGTGTAACTAATTTTGGGGTTAATGATAAAATTATTTTTCCATAGAATTGTTACTCCTCTAGTCTTGGATTTATAAGAGGAACAAACTAAAGTCATGTATTCATTATGGTTCCATATATAATTATCATTTAATTTAAAGTGAGTTTCTTGAATAAAAACTATCTGAGCTTTAATTAGTTTTAAATACCTTAACAGGTTAGATCTCTTTTTTGGATTGTTTAAACCATTAGTTTTTACAGATAACAACATTAGGTCCATATCAGCCTACTTCTGAAAAATAAATCTACTTTGTTAGTCTTTCCTAATGTACAAGTCACCTCCAATAACAATAATATTATATTAATTTGTATTGCTTTGTGTAATGTAGTCAAACAAATTTATTTTATCAATGAAAGCAAAGTAAGACTTAAGTCAGGCCTAAAAAAATGAAAAAAACAACTTAAGTGGAATTATATTTAATAAAATGAATCTAAAATAAAAATTCTCCCGAACCAAACATGGAATGACAATCATTCCTAGTCCAACAGATAAATATAGATCTATCAGACTATCCCTCATGACTTGTCTACCAACCTTGTCCGAACTCCATAAAAATAAATTGTATTAAGGAGAATATTTATGTGTATAAAATAAAGACTGATACTTGATTATATGTCACACCAGGATATACTGACCTTCTTATTAGATTAATATGTAGGTCAAAGATGGTCTATATTAAACTAAGGGTATTATAAATACATAATAATTTACCCTAGTATGTGATTCAAATATAAAGCATTTATGAACATAATAATTGCCTAACAGCCAAATTATGTATTGGCAAATCTACTAAAGTTTGCTCATTATATAACTTACACATCAAACATCATTTAGTAAAGCTTGTCATTCAGTCAATTAATCTCCAACTTTAAACCTAAAGCTTTCAATGGTTGTGTAGTAAAATCATTTAAGTCATTGTGTGTTTAACAGATTTACTCAGTCCTAGTGGATACTCATTTCTTTACAGTTAGATAACATGATCAAAATGTTTGAATTAATAGGACTAGTATAATATACAATGAGCCATGTCTGAACTGCCTAAGTATTTATCATCTATAAGAATGTTCAGTGCTAATTATAAATAGACTGGAAACGTCTTCTAGTGGGTAAACATATTGAGATTATGAACTTAACTCCTCATAGCCCAATGAATATTAGCAGAATACTCTTACGAAGAAGTGCAATAGTTCAAATGAATCGATAGCATGTTTCCAATCCAAAATAGAGGAGTGTTTCAAACGTTATATTAGTTCTAACAAATCTTTAGTTATGTCTGTTAAATCATCCAGTACCCTTTCTGCATCAAATAAGTATGACTGTATTGGTTTATAATTATAACAAATGCGAACAACCATTTAAACACGTGCATTTGTTTCTTTATGATGTCATGCAGATACAACCATTTAAATACATACATTAGTTTCTTTATGATGTCATGCATATATTGTGATTCTTTTCCTCTCTTCTTACTAAAATCTGCTAATGTAGATGCATTTACCCAACTATTATACCACTCAACCATTGCAACTAATGCATAACACTGCTTGCTTATTTTAGAGTTACCTTTCTGTCCTAAAACATACTGAATTCCTCTGTGAATAATACGGTCAGATGTATGATCCCTGTTTAATAACTGAAATAAACCTTACTAGAATTTCTCATCATTCCTTTCCACTTGCCACTCCCTATTAGCAAGTCATATGATTCAGAAACTGGTAAATAAGGTGTCTTGTCTTTAAAACAACAAGCAACAGTAAATAAAAAAGTGTGAATCAAGTAAATACTAAATGCTGTGAGACAACTGGTAATATATCTTGACCAATGTAGAATATAAATCAAATAAATGTTATATATTGAAATGTATTTGTTTTAACTTGCAATTATAATTTAGCAAGAAGAAATATATATTTCCTATTAGTAGAAAAGTACAAGCATACTTCTATTACTTTACAATCACTGTTCTGACATCTCAATTCCCACTCACACTTCTATTAAAATCATAATTCAAGTAACATACTGCATGAGCTGTTTAAATATTTCATTCACTTGTGTCGGCGTAAACAATAACACTTTTCTATAATCATACTGGATTACAGAAAGTGATCTAATTAGAAAGACAGCTTCAAGTCTTATATCAGAAGCATAGCCATATGACCACAACTGTCACTGAAATAAGCTCACAGACCAGACTTTAAACCTGCAGAGGACAAGCAATACTTTCACTATATGCGATTGAAAATGTTCTTAAACACAACTAGATATAAGCTCAGTTATTAATAGCAGAAGCAGCCAATATACAAATATTAACCATTAGTGACAAAAAAAAAATTTTTTTTGATGAGGCAAACTTCAGAAAAAGCTCTATATATTAATTTATGGCATAATCTCTGTGTGCCATGTAATAATATTAATTAATATTTGATATCTGGTCTTTTCCTTCCACATTGTTATCTAACCATTATTCACATATAATATTTCTAAAAATCATCTAAATAAAGCTACTTCAAACATAATCTAATTATCTGAAATGAAACAACTACAAACATTGTAAAGATTCAACATGTAAGCAATTTATCAACTGAAACAAAGTTCAATAATTGAATAGTGAGGCTAATGCAACAAGATTCCAATGTTACCATTTTTTATTTAATGTTTGCCTCTTTTTTGATAATGTTCTTTGCACTTTCATTTGATTCTTGGTTTTATTTTTATTGACATTTACCAACATGCCAAAAAAGCATCTACGGTGGTACTCACATAAATAAAATCATAGGAGTTGTAGAAGTTTGTCAAGGCCATGAAGAATTACTTTTGTTGATCTGAAAGGAGTTCTGCCAAACCATTCAAAGAATACTAAAATGCATAGCCAAGCAGATGAAAAAAAAAAGAAATAAATCCACCACCAGCCAACCACATGAATATATTTCAGTCTTGAACACTATTAGAAATATGACTTCAACATATGCAATATCCAGCTTCTTCAGAATGAATGAATTGCAGACAAATAATTAAATTTTCCAAATAAGCTTTGCAGTCAGACTTGATGGGAATTAAAGCAGCCTTGTATCTGTTTTCCCTAAGAAATGGAAACAAATCTACTTTCCTTGACTGTAGTTCCTGTTTTTTGCAGTATGACTGTGAGATCACAGTTCATGCTGTCGCAGGGTGTTTCTTTTTTGTCTATGGTTGTAAAATAATGTAGAGGCAAGTCCCTCATATGAGTATGCATATCATATGTATATGTAGCTGTATTTTCAATCATTTGTGATCAAATACTTGGAAGCTAGTCAGTCATGGGGAAAGGGTTTTGGTGTCTTGTAAAGATTGGATGCCGCTTAAGCCCTTTCCAATTGAGATATAACTATCGCACCAAAATCAGACTGCAAAGCTAAATGTTATCTACATACCGTACTTGTGGTAGATTTCATCCACTCTTTCATCAACTGGTTAACTTACTACTAACAATACATATGCTCAGAAGATACTAAGCATGATCCCATTTCTATTTGCACTTACTAAATCAAATTCAGACCATCAACAATATCTAACTCTTCATATCCCTTGATATAATAGATTCAACAGGTTCCTATTATGCTACCAAACTATCTATTCAGCAATTACCCAACTGCATGTAAAAACAGACCTGACTCTTTGCCACATAGGAAGTACCGATAAAGCAGCCATCACCTCACTTCCAGAAGACAAGAACCAAGGTCACGACCCAAGCAAAGATGCAAGGTAAGCAAAACAATATATTAGGCTAGTGAGGCATGTCGAGCATAAAAGAGCTCCATATCACATATCCAAGAAAGCTCTTCATTCTCTCATTTCATTCCTTTAAAAAAATGGTCAAAAGAGCTGATTTAATGAACCAAAAAAAAAAAAAACGAACGACGCAGCATGTCCAAATTTCTACAAGGCACTCACAGGAAATAAGCATCCAACAAGCATACCATCAAATAAGTTCAAACAAATTTAGACAGACACCATTAACCATTCCAAACAAATATATTTAAACAAGAAGAACAAATCATCTTTAATCCAAAGCTCTTTACCTCGCCATTACATGCAGGCATATCCCCTTATCCCAAAGGCATCAAACCAACTACAATAAGATAACACCCAATTTGTCAGCAGTACCACACCACAGCAGACTAATGATCATGCAATTTAACAGGGTCTATATTACGAATGCGAAAAACCATATGAGCAAATATGAAGACATCGACACGTATTGCGCAATGTATGGAAATCCCGAACATACAAAACCGCGAATACTGAAATGTCTAATTGTTTTGGTTGGCCCATCTGTGGTATAGCTCCGTAAGGTAAGTGTGCAATAGACAGGACTTTTGTGTTAGGATTTTGGTTAAGGTAAGTGTATAGATAGGTAATGTATGTAAGGTTTAGTGTAGTGTTAGAAGTAGAGTTATTTTAAGTGTATGTATGTGTATTCTTTATTTTGTTTGGGTGTATGTCTGTAGGGGAAGTGTGTGGTAGTTATGGACTTTAGGGTTAGGGAGGGGTAAGCATAGTGCATAGATAGTTGTGTATGTGGGGTTTAGTGTAGTGTTGGAGGTAGGGTTTTGTTAAATGAATGTATGTATGTGGAGTATTTATTTTGTTTGGGTGCATGTGTGTAGGGGACATGTGTGGTAGTTATGGACCTTAGGGTTAGGGAGGGGTTAAGGATAGTGCATAGTTAGTTGTGTAGGAGGGGTTTAGTGTAGGGTTAGAGGTAGGGTTTTGGTGCTTTACCTTAGGTTTGAAGTACGGTTTGGTTATTGTATGTGTGTGGTTTATTTATTTTCTTTGGGTAGGTAGTATGTAGCGGGTGGTGGGGTTGGCTGACTATGACAGTTTGATATTTTTTTCCGCGGTTTAGTGCATTCAGGATTTTCACAGATCGCGGTATAGCTGTCGATGTTTAGGTATTCGGGAACAGAGTTTTTCACTTTGGTAATATAGACCCAATTTAACACTAGCAAAAAAAAAACAATGAAAATTCTCTGCAGTCAGGACTTACCTGTTTTAGTGAAGAAAGAAATCAGTTAACAGTACAGTGGTGTAATTAAGAATTGAATAAGAAGTACTTCAACTAATTGTTTAGTTCCTTTGAAGTTCAAATTACATTCATGTAAGACAGAATTTATACATTTTAATCAATACACTGGTCACAAGTCATACTGAAGTAGATGCTTTGAGAGATTTAGCAGGAACAGCTATTTTAGATTCTCTCTTTTGCTTTTTCTTTTTCACATCAGCCCAGGAGTTCATGTCAGTATTTATCTTCAAGGAAGGGGATGACCAGTCCATGTCCTCAGGAACATATATAACATTATTATTTTTATGAACAGTGAAGCTTCTTCTAAACTGTTAAAATATCTCATCTCATTTGAGTAAAGGATTTTAATTCTGGCAGGGAAAGCAAGTTGTACTTTAATATTATTTTGCTTAAGAAGCTTTAAAAGTGGCCAAGCTTTTTTCCTTTGTTCTAATACTCTGGTGAAATAATTATTGTCACATCTAATTAAAATATGTTTATATTTCAGAGGTCCTTTTCTCCAAGCTGATTTGAGCACCAATTCCTTATCCAGATAAGACAAAAAATGTATTACAATTGATCTAGGAGGTATAGAGGAAGAAGGTGAAACTGGGTTCCCTAAGGTTCTATGTGCCCTTTCAATTCCATATGAGAGACCATCTTTTAGATCTAAGATTATGGAAGCTATGAGTTTAAGAATGAAATAATGTCCTCACCTTCAGTTTTTTCAGGTAAACTGAAAATCCTGCTGTTAGTTCGTCTCTCTCTGTTCTCTAAATCATCTACGTTATTGAGAAGCCACGTATTCTGTTTTAGGAGAAAATCCCTCTGAGTTTCTTCTTCCTTGAGCCTTCCTTCAATATCATTTAAGGAAGTTTCTATGTTTGTTATTTTATTTTGATGTTGCTGTAGCAGTTCCTTGAATACATATGTTTGTTTTTGTCAGTTCTCTTTAAGATTCTCTAGATTTTCTTTAAAACTGTCAATATTCAAAGACAGCTCTTGTAAAGTAGAGGAGGCCAGCTGTAGTTCTTTCTTCAAAGCAGATTCAGTATGAGAATTTTCCATAAAATATTAAGGCCTCCAGAGTAATTTGACAGGAAAATATCTATGAAATTCCACCAAAGTTTCTAATTATATAGAACAGACTTTCATTAACAAGTTCTAGTTATTTTTTAAATATTATTTCCCTGTATTTTATATTAGTTTTATGGAGCTCTTAAAATGTGCTGGTTTCAGTTGGCCATTCCGGCTCTGCCCCCATTTTTTTATTCTTTTCATCAATTAGTTATGTAAATTAAAAGATTCTAAAAAGTTCCAATAATATTGAAATGATTATTATTATTATTATTATTATTATTATTATTATTATTATTATTATTACTACTACTACTACTATTTAGAATAATGTTCTACAGGAAAAACTTCTTTTACTTACTATATCTCCTTTAATAACATTAGTTATGTAATTATATAATTTATGGACCACCAAAACATGTAAATAGTCTTTAAATTTATCTGTTATTTACCCTAAAAATATTATCAAAATTTTAATTTTATTTATTTAAAAAGTATTCCATATGTATATGAAGCTGTGCCTGTAGCTGTGCCATGGAGTGTTTCTGTGTACATGAAGTTGTGAAGTCGTGCCTGTAGCAGTGTCATGCAATATTAATGAAGCACAGTACACTTAAACAAGGTTTTGCAGTGCACAAGAGTTTTTTTGGCTGCAAAACCTCTTCAGGAATGCAGATAGCATTTCCATGTAAGATTGCTGTCTGCAGCACGGCAATCATACCTTTTAACCTCTTACAGCAAGAAACAAAGCTATAAATAATTGAGAGACAAAGACCCCAAAATAGGGGCGATTTGTAAATACTACTCTTGAAAACTTAAAAGTTAATAGAATAACAGATTTTGAATTAGCATGAATTTTTTGAAGGGTATGAAATCTGAATCTCAAATGTTTGTCATTATTTTCTGAATTCGATCCTCAATGTTTTGCCAGTGATTTGACAAAAACACACAATTTTATGAGAAACAGACCAAAAATATGAAGCAAAAATCTGGACATTCTGTGAAAATATACACTGTTGAGAGGTATGACAGCAATTGGTTTCCCTTGTTCAAAATTTGGCAGGATCCCAAGCACATTTAAATTGAGAAAAATCATACAAGAGATCCTGCCATAGATATGTCATTCTGCATTTATTAATTTCATATACTTTATTGTTTTTTCACTTCTGTTTCTTTACTTTTTTTCACATGTTTGCACAATGCTTAGCTTGTTTGCACATTCTGCCTTTTTTATTTTTTTGTTTCTCACATATTTGCATGATACTTAGGTTGTTTGCTCGACTGGACCATGCATGTATCAGAGAGGACCCAGACAGCCAAAAATAGAAAGTAGATGCATTCAATTAATACCACTGGGCATTGTGTAAACCCAGTAAGTGAGGCTTCACTATGCTAACACCGTGAAGTTAACAATGAATACTAATATAGGGGATATAATGTAACTAATCCTATGACAATAGGTGGTAAGCATAGGTATGGAGTGTAAATGGTTCTGAGTTCTAGTACAGGGTGAGTACAATTTTCTTTCACTGTGTTGACATAGCAGATTATAAAAATGAAATGCAACATAGACAAGTGCTTTCTCAACCTTCTTGTGGCAAGACCTGTAAGTTTAGGACTATTGTACATGTAGTCCTGGGTTTGAAAAATGCATATTCCATGCACTTTTAATGTTGTTCTACATCACGTCATATTTACTGACACTCATAACACTTGACATAGTGATATTAATATTTACATGTATGAGAGCTGAGACATTAATACTGTGTCAGTTATTTACCTATTTATTTATATGGGCAGTGTGCATATACTATTAAAAGTATGACTGTGGGTATAATGTATACTATGTTCAAGCAAGTATATTTCTGCAATCCCATTTGCATAACAAAGTTACACAAGTGGCTATATATCAAATATCCTTGGAATTGCATTGCTTTTTATGTTTTTTTATTGCCCATTGATGCACATCACTTATAATGGCGCAAACAGATGTACCCTAGCTTACCATGTTTGTGTGATGCTAAGCGAGGCACAACCTTTTCAAATGTAGCAACACCAGACAGTGTGCAGTCTTAGTAAGTGCCATTAACAAACTTTACAATAAGAGGAGAAAGCTATTACATGATAGAACAAAATCCATAAAAGGGAAGTCACCCCTGATCATTATTAGTAAAAAAATACGAGCACTCATAAAATCAACTAAGGCCAATTTTGAGAGAAAAATTGCCATGGATTCAAAGGACAATCATAAGGCCTTTTTCAGCTATGTTAGGCACCTGGGTGGAAACTCCCAGATATGCTCAGAATTAGTCCAAAATGATACAAAAATCACTGAACCCACAGACGTTGCCAACATACTGGCAGACAGGTTCAGTGCAAACTTCACCCTCCCCCCCTAAAGGAGAGATAACTATCCCAGCGGAGTGTAGCCTCCCAGACATCTCATCTGCGCAGGTGAAAGCTGCTCTCTCTAAAGCTAAAAACACAGCATCAATAGGACCGGATGGTGTCCCTGGCTATGTGCCACACGAGCTAAATGAGGAATTAAACCCGCACATAAGGCAGCTGTTTAATCTCAGCCTTACCACAGGATACGTGCCCAAGGAGTGGCATACGGCAACTGTGGTCCCACTCCACAAAGGCGGTGCCTCTACGGACCCTGGTAATTACCGCCCCATAAGCTTAACAAGTCTAGTCTGCAAAGCTATGGAGAGGATCATAATGGAGCTCATAAACAAAGATATAGGGGACTTGCAGACATTGGACCCGACCCAGTTTGGCTTCAAGGGAAGATCATGCCTTTTGAACTTGGTCAACTTCTTCGCAACACTGACCAAGCCCATTGATGAGGAAAGGCAGTCCATACAGCCTACCTTGACCTTGCAAGGCACACAATACCCCACTCGGTATTGTAGAAAACTTACCAGCTTAAATGTAAACCCATATGTCACAAGATGGGTTGCAAACTGGCTTAAGGACAGAACCCACAGGGTTAGAGTTGCTGGCGCTATGTCAGACTCCAAGCCGGTCACAAGTGGTGTCCCACAGGGCTCGGTCCTTGGCCCCTATTGTTCAGCATCTACTTCTCAAAGTACAGGCCAACATGGGAGGACTTTGGCTGACAAAGTTTGCAGACGACTGCAAACTGGCCATAGTGGAAAGTGCATTGGACACGGATATCCTTCAGAAGGACTCACGGAAACAGATAGCTGGTGCCAGAGCCATGGCCTGAAGTTAAACAAAAAATGTATAGTCATACCCTTCGGGAAAAACAAGGTAACCCCAAGCTACCATATAGGTGGCAATCCACTAAGCACAGAAGAGGTTATCAGGGACCTGGGGACCCAGGTTGACAGTGGCCTTTCTTTGACACTCACGTTGCTAAAGTGGTTAGAAAGACCTTCTACATTGCCCACCTGATCATGAAGGGATTCACATCCAGATCTAGTGAGGTCATTGTTCCCCTGTACTCTTCACTTATCAGACCAATGATCGAGTACAATGCCCCATTCAGGATGTATCTCGCCCGACATCTGCAGCAATTTGAGAGACCCCAAAAGTTTCTCACCAAAAGGATAAAGGGACTCCAAAATCTGTCATATGCTGCCAGTTTGAAGAAACTCCAGCTCTATTCAGTTGCATACCGTCTGCTCAGAGGTGACATGTGCCTGACATACAAGGCCATGTCCAACCCGGAATTAATGGACATGCTCCACCTCAAAAATCCAAATCCACCAAAACCACTAGAGCAAGTGACTTAAACCTTAGCACGGATATAAATAGGACGTGCTGGAGGGATAGATTTATCACTCAGAGACTCCCTATGCTGTGGAATAGAGTCCCGGTCCATGTGAGGCAGAGCACCTCGCTGGCTCTGTTCAAGAGAAATCTTGACCTGTGGATGGGAGATCGTAGGTTTACCCTGGGAATCATCTCTGTGTCACTGCTGGACAGAGGCACAACAAACTAATGGGTACAGTATTTTTTCATATAGGGGGTGGCGTAAGCCACAAAAATTCGGGCTAGGCTTATAAATGCCTTGGGGCAGATAGCCTAGTATAAACCTATGAACCTATGAACCTAAATGCAATTGGCTGGAAAACATATATTTAAAATGGAATTGTCAGGAAATGCTCATTATACATTCAGCTTGATCTTTAGGAGGCACAGCTGGCTTGGAGAGAGTTTTCGCTTTCGAGCACAATGTTGGGGTGTTCAGGAGTCCAAAGTCTTTGTAGAGCTCCGAGCTAAGGAGCATGGCCCACGCCTTTTGCAGAGGGACTACTCATGTTCAAAGTATATGTCTGAAGCCTGGACTAGTTTGGCTAGGGCGTTGACTAGTGGGAGAGAAATCTTGCGCACTGGTGAGGAGTGCCATCATCATTATAATGATATCCATAGGAGGAAGAGGGATACCCTTAATCAGTGAATCATGGAATGTAAAGCAGGGAACACTCCGCAGATCTGTAAGTATAAACTGCATCGACCAATTATAAAAGGTATAGCTGAATATAGCCAAGACAGGTATTGATAATGGCATTCTGTTTTATCTTTTTACACAGCTGCTAAAGAAAGGCCTTTGACTGTGAGGTCTCACGGAGTGTACCTGGCAAGGATGAGAGAAGCATGTGGTATGTATGCATATAAAAATTACTGTTATTGTAACTTTAACTGTTAAAGACAGATTAATTGTTATTTCAGACAGTTGTATATAATTGAGCATGCATATCTCAACTGTAAAAGAAAGTATGCATACCTTACTCTGTAGCACAAAGCAACCATTTCATATTCTCAAATAACAGTGAACAGACATGTATAAAGTATAAAAGGAAAGTATGCATGCATTAGTCTGTAGTCCAAAAGAAAAATACAGTATTATAGTAGTCAGCAGTTGTAGGTTCAAAGACCACCCTTCCCAAATATACAATAGTGTGTGTAATAGTGTTATGTTTTCACCATTATATACACAATACTGATAGCTAATCATCATTATAGCAAGTTATTTTCAAGCCTCAATAGCTCTGGCGTGAATGGCTTAAAGTCCAGCGTAAACGTGTAGATGTGCAATATATGCACACATGAATGACTGCTGGCTGCAATCTGATCAGTACTACAGTCTCTATCTGTTAGTAACTGGGCAGTCTTCAAAGTAATAATGAAATTTTGTAGGAGGTGGTAGTGTTAAAAGTAAAGCATAACAGAAAAGAGTGAAATAATTGTAGAAGGCTTTTGTATATGAACTGTCAAATTAGCAATGTTTTCCTGTTTTGTTTCTCTCACCCCACCCTTTTCTTCTTTTTAATGTTTAATTTTAATTTTGTTATTATGTATAATTTTGTATTTCTTTGTTTTAATTTTCTTTGTTCATCTATTTATTTTTTATCTGTCTAATTTTTTTTTATTTTATAATTGTATGTTAATGTTGTTTTATTACTAAAGCACAGCAGGGTAGATAGGTTGCATGTTATATACTCCTACTCACACTCGACTGGCCACAGCTCCAAGGCCTAGCACATCTGGTCTGCAGCCTGATAGCCCCCCCTCCGCTCCCCCACACTACCTGGGCCCTCAAGTAGTTCTGGTCCCAGAGCATAGGCCTGCTATCCCCTCTGGGACCAGTGGTGGAGGGGGTGCATTTATCACTCAGAATGAGTTGCCAGGTATGGTGCATAGGATTGTGCACCACACAATGGGCACATGCCTATGCTGATTGGAGCACCTTCTCTCTGTCCTGGTACAGAGTTCCTGTCAAAGATGCAAACATTGGCACTACAGCCACTGGCGCAGTGAGGCGACATTGGTGACAGTCCACTGGGTGAGATCTTGATTTGAACTGTCACCCATCCTGACATACATGAGACCTCAATTTACCCACCCTCACCCCTACCATGGTGTTCACCCCCTCTTCTGTCCTTCGCCATCCCAGTATCTTGCTTTGTATGTCCCATCTGTCAGCAATTGGTCCCTCACGTTGCCAACTGCCTACCATAGACATGCCTATGTGCCTTCCCCAACATTTCTCTCTTACCAAAAAACCCCCAAAAAGAAATGGTCATCTGTCCCAAAAAAATATCGGCCCATACATAGCTCTCCATTTCACACACGTGTTTACTTGACACACCTGATTTGGTCCAATTGGCTATACAACATGACTATGTTGATGTCAACTCTGTCTCTGGAGGTGACAGTCCAAATTCAGCTAATATTGTATACATTTGTTGAAGAAATAGATAAGTAAGACTCTTTCCTACACCCTTTCTGCACATCCCTGCCCTCCTTTCACTTTATGCCCCTGCTTGCTCCCCATTTTACCACTTTCCTATCTTCCCCATTTCTTTTCTTTAAAGAATCATTGCACAATGGTGTGCAATGTGCAGCATTGCTAAGCAATGGTAAAAGACCATATTATCAGTAAATGTATGTAAAATTATCATACACACTTGTAAAATTCATACCTACACCCCATTTTGAACCCAGTACCATCTGCCTCCAACAACAATGCATTAACCTGTCTGGACACAGAGTCAGTTCTATAGCAGGTGCATTTTATACAATCAATATTAACTGTCAGATTTTATCTTTATATTTTCCATGTGTCTTTCCAGTGCTTGCTCCTTATATCACCAGTGTCATATGTTCAACATTAACTGTGTCTGAAGGATTATTGCATGATAGACATTAGTGTTCTATAAAGACTTAGTGAGAAATCCCTATTTATTTTTATAAAGCATGTCTTTGCCATGCTGCGCATTGTGCAGCCCCACTAAGCAAGTCAAATAAAAATTTTAATAAATAACAGAAATGAGAATAGTAGTGAATAGTACTAGCTACAACTTTATTTGGAACCAGTTCTATGTGGCCAAAAAAGAACTTATCACTGGCTGAAGCCAGTTACTACCAGCTGCCAAAGATGCAGTTAAGTAGCAGGCGTATGCAACAGCAGTAAAGTCTACAATTTTCTATTTAGTGTGTAAAATACACCGGCTGCTCAACTGATTCTGTAGCACTATCTGCTAATGCATTGATCCAATCTCTTTTTGGTTCAGATGGTACTGGGTTCAAATACAGGTGTATGTAACAGTTTCACATACTTTTAAGTGTAAATAAAAAATAGATAAATTGGGATACTTATAAATCTATGTCATCATTTTTGTGGAACATGGTACTGGTTTCAAATACAGGTTCATATAATAACTCTAATTGCTTTTTCCCTAGGTTTGTATCTCTGAGGGATGCGCACCATCATGCACCACTGTGCACAGATCCTCTATAGAAAAAAATGGGGAAGACAGGAAAGTGGTGAAATGGGGATCAACCAAGGAGAAAAACAAAGTGAAAGGAGGGCAAGAATTTGCAGGAAAGGTGTAGGAAAAAACTATAGCTATACATTTCATAAACAGCAAAACATGATAATAGATGAAGAATATTAGCTGAATTTCAATTGCCACCTCAGAGAGAGAGAGAGGTAACCCCAACACGATCATATTGTGTAGCCAGTTGGAGAAAATCAAGGGTGTCATGAAGACACTGGTGTGAAATGGAGAGCTATATATGGGACAATATTTTTTTTTGGGACAGGTGTCCTTTTTTCTTCTTGGCAGAGAGAGAGAGGGTAATGTTGGGGTAAGGACTTAGGTACATGTGGGTGAGGTAAGGTGAGTAGGTCAGGAAGCAATGGTAGACAGACAGAAAATACAAGATGAGACACAGGGATGGTGAAGGACACAAAAGGGGGGTGAACAACACTGCTGGGGAGAGGAGGGGACATCAAGAGCCCATGGATTTTTGAGACAGTGAGACTCGAGTCTTCACCCAGTGAACTGTTATCACTGTCACCTTATTGTGCCGATGGATGCTGTGTCTGATGTCTGCGTCTCCTTGTATTATTCAGAAAAAAGATGGACACAAGTGTCTCCACCAGGCATAAGCATGCACCAACTGTGTGGTGCACAGTCCTATACTCCAACTCTGTTAGTTCATTGAGGGTGATAAAATCACCACCTCTGCCACTGCTCGCAGAGGAAACCACTGGTCTATCCTGTGGGGCAGAACTACCTGAGGGCCCAGGTAGTGCAGGGGCAGCAGAGGGGGTAATACAAAGTTGTGTCCCTGATGTGCTGGGATGTGGTGGCATAACCAGGGAAGTGGGGTAGGTGGCTCCCGTGGGAGAGACCTATCCTGCTGTACTGCGGAAAAAAAGGAAAAAAGAACATAAGGGGTGGGGAGAGAGACAAAAAATGGGAGAAAATTAGCAACATTATAAGTGACATACAAAGCAGTGATATAATTATTTCACTCTATTACTTGGTCCAAGGAAGCAACCAGGACAGGTTGTGAAAGCGCTTACCCTTGTAATAAAGTTTCTGTGAAATCTCATTTGGACTTTATTTGGATTTCTACTTGGATTTGAGTTCCTTCATGGTGGTTCAGTGTTTGGAACATATTTTTGTTTTTGATTGGACTATTATGTTACCTTTACTATAAACAGTGCAAACTGTAAACAAACTTTTTTATAACATTTCTGAATACCCAGTTAATAACAGGTGCACACCTTAATACATATTTCAGCCAATAATCCTTGATGTGTGCAGATATTGCCCATATGCAGGCTCCAGTTCTACTAGTTATAGTTTTCCATATGGCCATTTGTGGCACTGCTAGAGAGGTCTGCAGTTACAGTGCAATAATGATGAAAACATAAAAGTACTTCTTCATTTGGTAATTATGGTGTTTGAACCCACACCTGCTGATTACTCTGTACTACCATAGTGTTCTGTAGTCCCACAGAGTACTCCATGCATACTTTCCTTTTACAGTTGTGAGATGTATGCTCTATTTTATAGTACTGTATTCATAGGCCTCAAACTCTTACAGCAATAAATGTGAATAAAGTCATATGTAAAAGAGGGGTCAAAGTAAAAAAAAATAGGGATAACTCTTACATACTCTCTCTCTTACATACATGTTAAGGTGATACAGTAACAGGTTTTGCACTTGGCATGACTTTTCTGAAAAGTCTGAGGTCTGAATCTCTTATGTTTGATATTATTTTGTGAAATCAGTCCACAACCCTAATGCAATTATTTGACTGAAAACCACAATTATATCTGTAACTATACAAAGACTAGACATTCTTTGGAAATTTGTACAGTTGACAGGTATTACTGCATTACATGCCAACTAAACCCATACCTCACAACCTCTTACAGCCAAAAATGTGGATCAAAAAATAAATACAAAGGCATGCAAATAGCAAAACATTTTACATATTCTTCTACAAACCTAGAAAAGTGAAAAAAATAACAAGCTTTGCATTGCCACAGATGTTCTGAAAGGTCTGAAGTATGAGACACAAATGTAGTTTTCTGACTGCAGTCCTCAATGCTTTAGCTAGGATTTGTCAGACAAACACCATTTATGAGAAGCAAACCAAAATTATGAGGCAACAGTTTGAATATTTGACAAAACCCATATAGTTGACAGGTATTACGAAGCAGTCTTTAACTTTTAATGCTACAGTAACAGTACTTTTGTGATGCACACATACCACATGCTGCTTGCGTTGGTGCCAATCGACTTTCATGGGCTCTAACATTCAGATCATCATCTGCTTCGGCTGTGGAAAAAACAGAACAGAACAGAATACCATTATGACTACCAAGCCTGCCTATATGCAGCTTTAAACTATTACAAGTAATGTCTGAAAGTCATACTTACACATCTGTGAGGTCCCACCAGTCCAACATTTCTCAATGCAATGGTCAAGGCTACCCTCCTCCTCCTCATCCTGAGGTCTCGGTAGTGGTTCCTACACTGTTCACCAGTGTGGGGGATACTGGTAGCATTGGTTAGAGCCCTTGTCAGACTATTCCATCCCTCTGTCCTTGATTGTGAGTCATGATAGTATCTCTGCAGGAGCCAGGGCCAATGGTCATTCACTAGGAGTCCAACAAACACTTTGGACTCCTGGACACCCCATCTTTGAACCATAGATCTCAAATCCTCTCCAGAAACACCTTCCATGACTGCCAAAGAGCAAGTCCAATGTAGAATGATATTTTCCCACCAATTACACATATTGCATTTACTCAGAGGGTGCATGTTTTGATTTGGCAACATTTGAAAAAGCTACACATTGCTTACCATCGTGCAAACAGAGGGCAAAGACTGCAACATGTTTGCTCAATGGTAACCAATACAGAAGTTTGGTAACTAATGCAATTTCTATATTATTTGAGATACAGGCAATTCTATAACTGCATTGGTCCAATGGGAAGTGCATGCCAAGCCACATAGTAGGATCATACTTGCCTGAACATAGTACACATTATACCCACTGTCATACTTTTGCTGTTAACTAGACAATACATAGATTAATAATTATATAACTGACACAATATAACTTTACAGTCCTAAGTCATATAAATATTATATAAGCTACACTAGGTCACCTGCTATAAGTGCGAGTGACTATAATGTGAATTGGAACAACATTAAAATGTAAAGCATATGCTATATTTGAACCCTGGACCATATGGATGTTAGTCCTGTACTGACAGCTATTGACACAGGAAAGTTGGGAAATTGTTTCTCTGTGTGTCAGTTCATTGCTAAAACTGCTATGCCACAACAGCAAAACAAAGACTGTACATCTTGTATTTGAATCAGGGACCATCTACACTTCAGACCTAGGCTTAATACCTGCTGCCACAGAGTAACTTACATAACATCCCCTAAGTTGGTATTCATTCATTGTTAAGTTCTCACTGTTAACCACTTGCATGATGCACAATTACATTAATAGAAAGCATCTGATTTCTATTCTTGGCTGTCTGGGTCTTGTCTGCTGCCAGGGTGGTCTAGCCATACATTTTGCGCAATGCTACTCGATACGCAAAACTGATTAGCTGTTGCGCTAAGTGGTGTATTGCTCACACAATACACTCACATCACCCAATAAAGTAAGACAGAAGGAGACAAAAAAGGGAAAATACAGTTTGTTGCTACACAGAAGGTATGTCTGCAGTGGTCTGGATTTCCAATCTCACTCTAATGCACCTTCAGAAAATAGGATGGCTACCTTATCCCTGTTTGCCACACAAACATTTTGGCAGCAAACAACTTTAATTTATCCATCACGCAACAATCTTCCACAATGTATTTTAACTGATATCAAGCCATCAGCTCTTATTTATACATGTATTATATAAAAGAGATTTGAATGTGCTGCACTTAGTGATCACACAACCTGCCAGGACTATTGCTTGAAATTATACCAATCTGTGTTGCTTGGCCATTCAGCAGTTATCTGACCAGTATTCAGAGATATGCAGTGTGAAAGACGGTCTACCTGATTTACTTTACATTTTGTGTGTATATTAACTGGGAATAGTCTGATATGCAGTTGTCAGCAAATGAAGGCCATTGGATGGCACAAAAAAGCAGACTATGCTCTTTTGGTGGGGGGGGAAGCAAAGGTGAATTCCTGTTATGGCACATGCAAGAGTATACTGTTCTTTCAAGGGGGGGGCACGCTGAGGTCATGTTATCGCACAAATTCTCTATGTAAAGATATTCCATTACAAATATATGATGATAAACTGAGGCCATGCACTGATCACCAGTACTTTGGAGAGTTATGAATGCGTGAGTCTTGCATGGCTGAAGACTACTATTTTCAAATCGACACATACAAGTCAAATACCTCTCTGCTGTCACATGCTATGTTAATTTGTACAAATCTCCCACCTTTTACCTGCTTACTGTACCAAGGGATGAAATACAAGGACATGCCATAATATTATTATACAATACAGTACATGTTCAGGGCTTACCTTGTAAATATTGTGTCTGTACTAAACACTTTGTGAAATCCCTAGGTAAAACCAGCATGGAATCTATATGGATGTTTTATATCTTGTTGAACAGCTTCAGAAGATCAGTCAATTAGCATGCAATTCACCTGGTTATGCATTAATTAGTATCTCTGGAGCACAGACTAAGACAGATCTAATCCATTAATAATGCACTCCATTATAAAAGGCAAATGTGTAGCTAGCCAGACTGATGTTGAGGAGAGTTAGTATATTGTTCAACTCACTAAGACAATCGCATTTCTTCACTGTATTTATCTACAGAGGAGTATTGCACTCCAGCAGGTATGTTCCCATTTTGATACCTACATAATGCATATGCTGGGATGTAGTTATGAATAAATGTGAAGTAATGGCTTTTACATTTTAATATGTATGCATTACTTAGAAGTGCAATGATGGCATGGCCTTGGTTGTCAAGCCATTTCGCAGGTACACAACACTGAGAATACCTGACAAGGGAATGCTGTGTTATAAATATGCACACATGGACAGGTCCTTTGATAGCACTTCTAGCATTCCAGAGATGTTTTGTTAGCACAATGGGTCCTTAGCCTGTCATTTTGTATGGGGGAAATGAAGATGAGTTAGTGGTAGGGAACTAACTAGACTGAACTATTATTTTTGGGGGTGATCATATTTTACTTACTGCTATGGCACAAACAAGGATACGCTTCTCTTGTTAGTCTTCTTGTTTTCTATCATCCATCTTGTTATTTTTTGAAATATGCAGACTCTTTCATGTGCATCCTGAAGGAATACTGACAGGCTTCCTTTACTGCCTTTTCTGTAAACACTTAATTTGTAGTCATGTGATGTTCATGTCTTATCATTCTTTTGTCTTGTAGGACACAATATGTCTGCTCATCGTGGGCCTCCATTAACAGATGCAGAGACTAATCTGATAATCGATACCTTAAAACAACATGCTGCTGTGCTGCTGTCTGGGGGGGGGGGCAATAAAGCCGAGTGTACAGCCTGCTGGGATGAATAAGTAGCCAGCATTAACACTCTCTTGGGTGACACAGTCGCACATATGAGCAAGGGCGCCCGCAGGCAGGTGCAAGGGGGTGCATTTGCACCCCCCGGGAATTGGCTGAGCAGGAGATTCATTTACTTTTAAAAAAAAAAATACATTATATTTTTTGAAGGGTGTTCTACTTTAAGAACGCCCTTTGCGTCCAGTCACACAGAAGCTTCTGCTTTTGTGCGACTGACGCTCCCGCGCAATTTGAATTCCAGATGATGTCTCGACAATGGATGAAGGTACAAGCGACTGACGGTTTACATTTTCATCTTCCACTCCGAAGATGTCTGGACTACGGATGAAGGTACAAGCGAGAGGTAAGTGTGTGTGTGTGTGTGCTTAAATGATTAGGAGGTGTGTGTCTGTGAGAGAAATAGGTAGCGGCTTAGGAGGTGTGTGTCTGTGAGAGAAATAGGTAGCGGCTTAGGAGGTGTGTGTCTGTGAGAGAAATAGGTAGCAGCTTGTGGATGTAAAACTACACTCCCGATCATGAGTGGACAGGTGATCCACTGTGGCGACTGGCGACCCCTAACAGGGAAAAGCAGAAAGAAGAAGTATGACTTCTTCAAGCCACAGTCTTAAATAACATACTATCATTACAAACCTACATTTCTGCTATTTTTCCCATAAATGTTTTGGTGTCAGTAAACAATTGATATGTTTTAATTCTTTACACTGAGTTTTTTTAATTGGGCATGTCCATATTTTCTTTTGTAAGCATTATAAAAAAGCACAGGAATTCTGACAAAAGAAAATATGTATATGCCTAATTAAAAAACTCAGTGTAAAGAATTAAAACATATCAATTGTTTACTGACACCAAAACATTTATGGGAAAAATAGCAGAAATGTAGGTTTGTAATGGTAGTATGTTATGTGCCACTTTCTTTTAGTACATTAGGGAAAAATAAGTTTCATTCTTTTTAGTTCAGGCACTTGATACTAAGGGCTGGGCCGGGTATCTAAATGTCACTAATGAGATTGTTGATAGTGAATTAAGGGAGTGTAGTGGTGAAATACTCAAATGAGAGGGTAGGGAGGCTTCTTAATTAAAAATAACCTGCTACCTTTAAAGGAACACTTTTCTGTGGTCCAGAAATCAGAATGGATGATAGTGGTCAAAGCTAATGGCAGTGATACTTCCCACAATTAGTGGGAAGCTAACAAGTCAGATCTAATCATATACTGTGTTTAAATAACCAATACAAGCAGGGAAAATGTTTTGCTGTATTACATACGACATGTATTCCATTGAGGGAGGGGTTGGCAAGATGATAGATTTGCTTAGTGTGTTTAATTAATGGTGACACTTTTATTCCTTTTATTTGCAAGCTTTGCCAAGGATCACCTATGACATTCCAGGTGATCCATACTTATTGTATACTTAGATAATTCTATTTCTCTTTGTGGTGTTAGTGATGAGTGGTTTCTAATTAATACAATTAATATTTGATTATCTTAAGTAACTTTACTCATGTGTATATAACTTTGATTCATCTATGATCTACTACTTGGCTATAGTTGGGAGATTTTGAAGGTAAGCACTTAATTTAACACTTGGATGTTACACACTTATTCTCTGTTGTGAGTAAAATATATGCTATCTTATGGATTTCATTTTAGCCAGCAATTCAACACTACCATATTTAACAGTTATGTGTAAAGTAATCATATGTAAAAATCTAATTGATACCAGTCCTGAGTTTCTAACTTGTTTTGAAGTTAAGTGAAGAGCAGTGAAGTGACAGGAGTAATGTTCATTTTTCAAAGTGCAATATGATAGGTTATTTTCCTCTTGCTGCCTGTAGAAAGGGGTTTTATTAACTTTTATTTGCCCTAATTAGATACATGATGGGACAGAGGGAAGTGATACATAATTTACCTTTCAAGCTACATCATTTCTTTGTATATCCTTTAAGGCTTCTCAGCTGGAAAAGTGTTCAAAACAATAAATTTAAAACACGCTCTCAAATGTGTTGTATTATACAAGGACTATAATTTAATACAGTCAAGAAGGCGAACCAAATAACACGTGTTTGCATGGTTCTACATACAGTATGTGTGCAATGAGCCTATGATTTGAAACACAAAGGTAAAATTTATCCACCACTGGTCAGATGCATTTTCTTTGAATGTGGGTTGCATTGCTGTTTCAATGAATGAGAGTTTCAAGGGCATATGATTTTTAATGCTAAGTCTGTTTTCATTATGAGACTGTATTGTATTGTTTAGTAGATGTCTATCAGTGTTTGTGCTATAAAATTTAAATTAAAAGTTTTAAATGAAATCCAAATAATCTTTGTGGAAGTAAAGCATAAAGACACTATGCACATTACAGTGTTTATGGTAAATGGGAAGAAATTACCAAGTAATGGGATACTGGAATGGCTGGGGGAGCTGTGTATGGGAAAGGAAACTTTGTTATATAACAGTCTGAACATTTTTATAATGGCTTCCATAGTATAGTGCATCAAATCACACCCTCTAAAACCATCCGTTTCTGTGAGCAGTAAGGCAGCATGACAGTTTATTTACCTAAGCATTTCTTTATTTCATTTTGTTGACTGGCTGGATATCATTAAGCCTAAGGCATTTTCGCAGGGGATAATCAAGGTGCATTTAAAAACAGTGGACAAATTGCATTCACTGTTCTACAGAGAAAAAGAATGAAAAAGATAGTGCTGTATATTCTGGAATTCTGATGAGTGCTGCAATGCATTTTAATATTTGATGATAATGAATTCAGTACTGGACTTACTTGGCTCGGCATATCACTTGGTTGTCTGCTTTCCCTCCCCTTACTTTGAGAGTTATTTTCATACATTTTCTTTGTAACATACAACAATATGTAAGAGAATACATATTAAAAAAGTGTATTTTTGATGGGATGTAACCTCATTTGAACAATTTTGAAAGCATTTTGTAGATGGAACTTTTTCTGTGCTTAGGGGGGTTTCATTATTCCTGTTACATTAATATTCATATTTCTTTAATATTTAAAGTTAATAACTAGAAAAGACTGTGCAAGGCACCATAGGCAATTTATGCTTCAAGAGCAATAGGCCTTGAATTTGTAGATGAAACACTGAAATATAAAGTTGTTTTCTAGCAACAACCTCTTCAGTAGTTTTAGATATCTTTAATGTGGAATTATTCAGATTACTTTTACTTCTGCAGAGATTGTGCGTATAGACTGATATTGGTGGATTGTATTGACAGAAGTTTGAGTGGCTTTTTATGGTTGAAGTGTTCTGAACTGGGCAGTTTGCCATTTAGTCTATATGTTTTGTTTCATTGCTTACTAGAAAAATGTTCAAAACTAAATTTAGAGCAGTGGTGCTATTATACAAGGGATATAATTCAAATATATTTTATAATTAATATAGTCAGAAACGTGAATCAAAGAACTTTTTGCATGGTCCAAAAAATGCAAGGGCTTATGATTTGAAAATAGCCCAAAGGTAAACTTAACCTGCCACTGGCCAGATGCATTTTCTTTGAATGTGTGTTTCAATGTTGTTTCAGTGAATGTGGGTTTCAAAGGTATAGAAGTTTTAATGCTAAGTCTCTTTTCACTGTAAGACTATTGTGTTGTTTAGTAAATGTCTATCAGTGCTTGTGCTATAAAATTTGAAATAAAAGTTGTAAATGAAATACAAATATATGTAATCATTGTAGAAGTAAAGCATAAAACAGTATGCAGACTTAGAGATTTGAACAGTGTCTACGACAAATGGGGAGAAATAGCCACGTAATGGGTCACTGGAATGGCTGCGTTGGCAGAGGGGTGGGGTGGGCTTGGGGCTGTGTGGGTGGGGCCAGCAGAGGGGTGGGGCTGCATGGGCGGGGCTTGGGTTTGCACCCCCCTGCAAAAAATCCTGCGGGCTCCCTTGCATATGAGCAGGTACGTCACAGAGCAATAGACATGGTAAGTGCTGCACATAGGTGTGCAGCTGCAGTGGCACACAATCAAGTCACAGGTAGACGCCCTGCTGCAGAACCCCCTCTCACTGCCACTGAGGAATTCCTGGACAACTTTGCCACCCAGGACAGCTAATAGCAATCCATGGTACAGTAGGTTCTGGATGTAGGTGCTACTCCTGCATCACAAGAGGAGTTTCCAGGTATGTTTTGTTAGATGACGATTAGAATACTGTGGCATAGTGCATTAACTTCAGTAATGTATATGTCTGTGTTGGCTGTTTGTTGGGTGGGTGGATTTAGGATTGCTACAGTTATAAGTTTAATTTGAAATTGTCAACCACATTCTTGTTGACATTTGAGGTACTGAAGATATAGAGGTGTAACTGTATTACCCCTGTTTTACTGTTAAATGTGATGATGTTGTTATTACCTTATTTCAGGACTGTCAGGAATGCAGAGAAGCAGGCCTCCTGCAGACGTTAAGCCTAATACATTTATGTCAGTACTGTAGATTAATTTCAAGATATCTCATAATGTCTCCTGTCAGGCCTGTTGCATGTATTGCTGTACTGTTTGTAGTAGTGACAAAAGTGTACGTTTTTAGCATGCTACATAAAACAAGAAAATAAAAAATAAGGAAACCACAGCTATAGAAACAGCAAGCAAACTAGTTTATTATCTCTAGTGTCTCTGCCAAAAGCCTTCCAAGAGTACAAACAAATTCATAAAACACAGCAGTAAATAGCCCAGTAAATAAAACAATTAACTCATAATTAAAAACATAATTCATGACTTAATAAATCAAATAACTCCAATTACATTCACTGTTTAACCCTTAAGGAGCAGGCATGTTGCATTTTAAAGTATAAACAGCCTCTTTATATAACAGTTTCTCTTTAAGAGTCCCTGTTTCACCAATATGCAATACAACTTACTCCAAAATACAATCCTTCAGTAATGCAGCATTGCTTTGGTGAAACTCTCTGAAGTGAACAGCCAGAGGGCTGTCCAAACAAACTTTTTTTTTTCAAAAACATTTTTATTTTGTTTTCATTATAAACATACAACAAATAGAATAAAACAATAACAAAACTATTTACGATATTTACATTCGTCCATGATAAACAATCATTTTATCCATGAGAAGTTACCAGTATTTGTTCAAATGGTTGTCCAATTTTTGTCACGCTATTTTTTTATGAGTAATGTTATGAGTTCTATAGCAAATGGTTTGCAGTTCATTTTTACAAACGTTTGCTAAATTAATAAAATCTTTAAACATCAAATCTTGTTTACTTTTCCAGTTCAAAATAATAACTTTTCTGGCAATTGCAAGAACTGACCATAGTAACTGAAGCTGAGATTTAGATATTACATTAAGCATAGAAACATTGACTAGGATTAGTGAGTCAGAAATATGACAGTTATCAGACCATAAAGCATTTACAGAATATGTGAAGTCTTTCCAGTATTGAACAACATTTCTACATTCAATGAACATGTGAACTCAGTTGGCCTCTAGTAATTCATCATATTTCCAACATTTACTTTCACTGTTTTTCAGTATAAGATTTATTTTATGTGGAGTATAGAAACTCCTATTCATAAATTTCCATGTATACAATCTCCAATATAATGAAGAAGAGGTTGTACCATACGTAGAATTTAATAACAATTTTTTTGATTCATCAGATATTTGTTCTCCATTAATCTTTATATAGTAATTTCAAAAATCTGAGCCAAACTTTAGAGTTCTTCTCTTAGCATCATATAGATAGGTGACATACATAATTTTTGATTATCTGTCTTTTCAAGACAGCTAATAAAAAGCTGAATCAAGCTAGGTATCGATTCAGTCTCTAGGTTGATTGATGCTCTCATTTGTTTTATATAAACTGCCGTAATGAGTGTATAAACAGCCAACTGTCTTGACTATTATAAAACTATTATATAAAACTACATAAAAGAGAGTTTAGCGGTTTAATACTCTTATTTTCAATAAACTGATGCCAGAATATCAAGTTATTTTCCTTTAACTTTTGCATCACATTGATGTTGAAAGAATCTAGGCAATCAGGGGAGTATTCTACAGGGAATATAAGAAATAAAATTGTTTAATGTTGTAATTACAATCAATTATATTTTAAAAGTTATTAAATACTTGATTAATGCCATAAGAAAAAATATCAAACTTCTTATTAAATAAACAAAATTCATGTAAAAGCCAGTGAACTCTATTTGTTCCATATAGTTCCTTAAATTGATTTTCTATAGTTCTGACATCAGTTATATGAATCTCATGCATTATTTTCCAGCCAGATATATAGGTAGGTGTTATCCAATGTAATATTACATTACTTATAACTGATTTGGAATACAGATCTAAGCTAGGGAATGATATCCCATTACTGTTCCAAACTCTAATGTGCCATTTATATGCAATCCTAGGTTTTAAGGGGAACCATAAAAATTTAAGTAGCGTGGAATCTAACTTTTCAAATAAGTTTTTGGGAGGGGGTAGTATCAATGATTGTATATCAAGCAAACATTTTGATGTCTCTAATATGCTCTTGGAACCTAATTTTGAAAGCCCTCTGCTTTCACCAATATAAAATGATCTACAAGGACATTGTAAGGCATAAATGATCTCCTCAGTATTACAATTAAATTGCTGAACAGGTTTAAAACTAATGTTACTAAGTTTAGGAAAATGGTTCACCAGTTGTTTACATATGCAAAGGGTTTTGGTTGAGGTGCTAGAGATAATAAACTATTTCATTTGCTGTTTCTGTGGCTGTAGTTTCCTTACTTTTTTAGGATATATTGCAGCATAACAGTGCAGGCATTCCAGTGGTTCTCCCTTTTTATCACAGGTGAGTGTGACAGTGGGAGTGTGAGCACTCTGACATCTGATGTCAGCATCTCAACAGACACTGATGATGATGGTGGCCAAACTGAGGTACAGCTGGAGGTGCAGAAGTTGAATCTGGTGCAGAGGTTGCTGTCCAGTGACCCCCTTCATTTTCTGCAGACACAGTCAGTATGCCTATGGCTACCCATTGCACTAAAGCCGGAGATATTGGACAGGCTGAGGACAAAGACACTAATCAGGGGAGTCAGGGTAATGTGGCTTCAGTGCCTATTAGTTTCATAGGTAGGTACTAGGCTATCTGCCCAAGGGCATTTATAAGCCTAGCCAGAGTGTGTCGGCTTTCGCCGCCCCATTGATTAATTAACTGATCCTGTCAAGCAGAGCCAGTGAAGTGATCCCAGGGGTGTATTTTCTGTTACCCATCCACTCGTCAAAGTTTCTCTTGAAGAGTGTTAGTGAGGGGCTCTGCCTGATGTAATTTGGAATTTTGTTCCAAAGCATGGGGAGTCTCTGTGACAGGAATCTATCCCTCCAGCATGTTCTATTTATTGTTGTGGCGAGGTTTAGCTCACTAGAGCACGTGGCTCACAGTGACTTGGATTTCTTTAGGTGGAGCATGTCCATCAATTTTGAGTTGGACATGGCTTTGTAAGTCTGGCAGAGATCACCTCTGAGTAAGCGATATGCCACTGAGTACAGCTGGAGTTTTTTCAGTCGGGCTGCATTGGACATATGTTTGAGGCCAGTAATCCTCTTGGTGAGGTTCTTTTCTGGTCTTTCCAACTGTTGGAAGTGTCTTGTGAGGTACATCCCAAATGGGGCATTGTACTCTATGATGAGTCTAATAAGTGACGAGTAGATGGGCACTATAACCTCTTTATTTCTAGATGCAAACTCTTTAGTTATTAGATGGGCCACATAGAAGGATTTCCTAACTACTTTGGCAATATGATTGTCAAAGGAGAGATTACTATCTACCTGGGTCCCCAGATCTCTTATTACCTCTTCTGTATTAAGGGGGCTGCCACCTATGTGGTAATTCGTGGGTGTTTTTTTTTCCCAAATGGGATGACTATGCATTTTTTGGCATTTAGCTTGAGGCTATGACTTTGACACCAGGTATCTGTCTCAGTAAGGCCCTTTTGGAGGATGTCTGTGTCAGCCGGAGAGTCAATTATGGCTCCCAGTTTGCAGTCATCGGCGAACTTGGTTAACCATAGTCCTCCTGTGTTTGCCTGTACTTCTGAGATGTATATGCCGAACAGTAGGGGTCCCAGGACCGAGCCTTGTGGGACACCACTTGTGAATGGTTTAGAGTCGGACCTGGAGCCCGCTATTCTTACCATGTGAGTTCTGTCTGTAAGCCAGTTGGCAACCCATCTCATGACGTAGGGGTTTATGTTCAGGCTGGTGAGTTTTTCTGTAATACCCGAGTGGGAAATGGTGTCGAAAGCCTTGAGGAGGTCAAGGTAGGCTGTGTGAACCACCTTTCCCTCATCTATGGCCTTGGTGACTGTCTCGAAGAAGTCAACCAGGTTTAGTAGGCATGATCTGCCCTTAACAAAGCTGAACTGGGTCTGGTCAAGTGTTTGGAGGTTCCCAATGTCTTTGTTAATGAGTTCCGTGATGATGCGCTCCATAGCCTTGCAGGCCAGGCTAGTCAGGCTTATGGGGCAATAGTTACCAGGGTCAGTTGTGGCCCTTCCTTTGTGGAGAGGAATAACCGTTGCTGTGCACCATTCTATGGGCACGTAGCTTGTGGAGAGGCTGAACAGCGTGTTTAGGTGGGAGGTTAGTTCGTTCTGTATTTCCTGCAAGATGCAGCCTGGGACACCGTCTGGTCCCATTGATGCTGTGTTTTTGGCTTTTGAAAGGTCTGTTTTCACCTGTTCGTCTGTGATTTTTGGGACACTACACTTTTCTGGTATTGTTGTGGGCCCTTTTGGAGGTGAGAGGGGGTGAAGTTTGAACTGAATCTATCTGCCAGGATGTTGGCAATATCATTAGGTTCAGTATATTTTGTGCTATTTTGCACTAGTTCAGTGCATATCTGCGAGTTGCTACTTAGATTCTTAACATAGCTAAAGAATGCTTTGTGGTTATCTTTTGAATACTTGGCTATTTTTCTTTTGAAGTTAGCCTTGGATGATTTCATGAGGGACCTTAGTTTCTTACTGATACTGATCAGGGATGTCTTTCCTTCTTGGGATTTACTTTTTTTCTGAACTAGTTTCCTCCTTCTATTGTGTAGCCTGTTTATTGCAGGGGTCCACCTAACTGGTTTCCTTCTCTTAGAGAAGTGAGTCTTGATTTTGCTAGGGATGGCATGATCCATGCATCCTTGTAGGTGCTTATAGAGTGCATTTGTAAAGGTTTCTGCATCTTGGGCAGCATTATCCTTTAGCGTGGGGGCTGTGAAATTTACCACCTCTGTCTTAAGTAAGGTAAAGTTTGCTTTAGAAAAGTTTTTTACTGTGGTTTCCTTAGTTGGGGGTGGGGGTGGGGTGTGGACATCCAGAGTGATTAGTTTATGGTCTGATCTAACCAGTGATGTGTTGACCTCTGGTATGGAACACCTGTCGCCCTTGTTGGTGATGACCAGGTCCAATATGTTTTCACGTCTGGTAGGAGAGTTTACCAGCTAATCCAGGGCATTTGAGTTGATGAATTCCAGGAAGCACTGTGCCTGGGAAGTAGTAGTTTTCCCAGTGAATGGTAGAGTAAATGAGATTGCCCAAAATCAGGGTGTTTGGTAGGACCTTCATGTTTTCCAGTGTCTCCAGAAAGGTGGAGTGGTGGTCCTAAGTCATGGAGGGTGATCTGTAGCAGGCCACAATTTGCATTGCAGATTTGCCCGATGTTAGTTGCACATGGATGATCTCAGAGGTATCATGCTGTGCCACTAACCTGGAGGTGTAGGTATCCTTGATGAATATGGATACACTCCGTCCTTTTGTGTTTTGGTCTGTGTTCTGTGACCGAAACGTGTGGTATGAGTTGTAGCCCGGTAGTGCTCGGGTCCTCTCTGGAGCCTTGAACCAGGTTTCAGTTACTGCACAGATGTCGATGTTCTCCATACTGAGGAGTGCTTCGAGCACGTGCATTTTGAGATTTAAACTCCTGGCTTTGAGTAGCATAACCCTCAGTTTTTTGTTAATTGTGCTGTTTACAGAGGTGGGTTTGACTTTTGAGCCTTGGCTAAAAAAGGCACTATGGGGACAGCAAGAGCCTTGGCCAGTATTTGAAAGCCTAGGGGTGACAGGTGCAAGCCATCTCTTGCAAACCAATGCGGCTTGTCAAGCATGTCATCCCAGGCTGACAGACACTGGATCCCCTTTGATTGACACCAGAAGCTTAGCCAATTGTTGAAATTGATCATTTTTTCTTTATACTGAGGTATCATTCTTGGTGAGGGCAGGATGCCACTCAGGATCAGGGTCATACCAGCCTGGGCTGCATGATCAGAGAGCTCTTCCATGCATTATTTTCCAGCCAGATATATAGGTAGGTGTTATCCAGTGTAATATTACATTACTTATAACTGATTTGGAATAAAGATCTAAGCTAGGGAATGATATCCCATTACTGTTCCAAACTCTAATGTGCCATTTATATGCAATCCTAGGTTTTAAGGGGAACCATAAAAATTTAAGTAGCGTGGAATCTAACGTTTCAAATAAGTTTTTGGGAGGGGGTACTATCAATGATTGTATATCAAGCAAACATTTTGATGTCTCTAATATGCTCTTGGAACCTAATTTTGAAAGCCCTCTGCTTTCACCAATATAAAATGATCTACAAGGACATTGTAAGGCATAAATGATCTCCTCAGTATTACAATTAAATTGCTGAACAGGTTTAAAACTAATGTTACTAAGTTTAGGAAAATGGTTCACCAGTTGTTTACATATGCAAAGGGTTTTGGTTGAGGTGCTAGAGATAATAAACTTTTTCATTTGCTGTTTCTGTGGCTGTAGTTTCCTTACTTTTTTAGGATATATTGCAGCATAATAGTGCAGGCATTCCAGTGGTTCTCCCTTTTTATCACAGGTGAGTGTGACAGTCGGAGTGTGAGCACTCTGACATCTGATGTCAGCATCTCAACAGACACTGATGATGATGGTGGCCAAACTGAGGTACAGTTGTAGGTGCAGAAGTTGAATCTGGTGCAGAGGTTGCTGTCCAGTGACCCCCTTCATTTTCTGCAGACACAGTCAGTATGCCTATTGCTACCCATTGCACTAAAGCCGGAGATATTGGACAGGCTGAGGACAAGGACACTAATCAGGGGAGTCAGGGTAATGTGGCTTCAGTGCCTATTAGGTTCATAGGTAGGTACTAGGCTATCTGCCCAAGGGCATTTATAAGCCTAGCCAGAGTGTGTCGGCTTTTGCCGCCCCATTGATTAATTAACTGATCCTGTCAAGCAGAGCCAGTGAAGTGATCCCAGGGGTGTATTTTCTGTTACTCATCCACTCGTCAATGTTTCTCTTGAAGAGTGTTAGTGAGGGGCTCTGCCTGATGTAATTTGGAATTTTGTTCCAAAGCATGGGGAGTCTCTGTGACAGGAATCTATCCCTCCAGCATGTTCTATTTATTGTCGTGGCGAGGTTTAGCTCACTAGAGCACGTGGTTCACAGTGACTTGGATTTCTTTAGGTGGAGCATGTCCATCAATTTTGAGTTGGACATGGCTTTGAAAGTCTGGCAGAGATCACCTCTGAGTAAGCGATATGCCACTGAGTACAGCTGGAGTTTTTTCAGTCGGGCTGCATAGGACATATGTTTGAGGCCAGTAATCCTCTTGGTGAGGTACTTTTCTGGTCTTTCCAACTGTTGGAAGTGTCTTGTGAGGTACATCCCAAATGGGGCATTGTACTCTATGATGGGTCTAATAAGTGACGAGTAGACGGGCACTATAACCTCATTATTTCTAGATGCAAACTCTTTAGTTATTAGATGGGCCACATAGAAGGATTTCCTAACTACTTTGGCAATATGATTGTCAAAGGAGAGATTACTATCTACCTGGGTCCCCAGATCTCTTATTACCTCTTCTGTATTAAGGGGGCTGCCACCTATGTGGTAATTCGTGGGTGTTTTTTTTTCCCAAATGGGATGACTATGCATTTTTTGGCATTTAGCTTGAGGCCATGACTTTGACACCAGGTATCTATCTCAGTAAGGCCCTTTTGGAGGATGTCTGTGTCAGCCAGAGAGTCAGTTATGGCTCCCAGTTTGCAGTCATCGGCGAACTTGGTTAACCATAGTCCTCTTGTGTTTGCCTGTACTTCTGAGATGTATATGCCGAACAGTAGGGGTCCCAGGACCGAGCCTTGTGGACACCACTTGTGAATGGTTTAGAGTCGGACATGGAGCCTGCTATTCTTACCATGTGAGTTCTGTCTGTAAGCCAGTTGGCAACCCATCTCATGACGTAGGGGTTTATGTTCAGGCTGGTGAGTTTTTCTGTAATACCCGAGCGGGAAATGGTGTCGAAAGCCTTGAGGAGGTCAAGGTAGGCTGTGTGAACCACCTTTCCCGCATCTATGGCCTTGGTGACTGTCTCGAAGAAGTCAACCAGGTTTAGTAGGCATGATCTGCCCTTAACAAAGCTGAACTGGGTCTGGTCAAGTGTTTGGAGGTTCCCAATGTCTTTGTTAATGAGTTCCGTGATGATGCGCTCCATAGCCTTGCAGACCAGGCTAGTCAGGCTTATGGGGCAATAGTTACCAGGGTCAGTTGTGGCCCTTCCTTTGTGGAGAGGAATAACCGTTGCTGTGCACCATTCTATGGGCACGTAGCTTGTGGAGAGGTTGAACAGCATGTTTAGGTGGGAGGTTATTTTGTTCTGTAGTTCCTGCAAGATTCAGCCTGGGACACCGTCTGGTCCCATTGATGCTGTGTTTTTGGCTTTTGAAAGGTCTGTTTTCACCTGTGCGTCTGTGATTTTTGGGACACTACACTTTTCCGGTATTGTTGTGGGCCCTTTTGGAGGTGAGAGGGGGTGAAGTTTGAACTGAATCTATCTGCCAGGATGTTGGCAATATCATTAGGTTCAGTATATTTTGTGCTATTTTGCACTAGTTCAGTGCATATCTGTGAGTTGCTACTTAGATTCTTAACATAGCTAAAGAATGTTTTATGGTTATCTTTTGGATACTTGGCTATTTTTCTTTTGAAGAAGCCTTGGATGATGTCATGAGGGACCTTAGTTTCTTACTGATACTGATCAGGGATGTCTTTCCTTCTTGGGATTTACTTTTTTTCTGAACTAGTTTCCTCCTTCTATTGTATAGCCTGTTTATTACAGGGGTCCACCTAACTGGTTTCCTTCTCTTAGAGAAGTGAGTCTTGGTTTTGCTAGGGATGGCATGATCCATGCATCCTTGTAGGTGCTTATAGAGTGCATTTGTAAAGGTTTCTGCATATTGGGCAGCGTTATCCTTTAGCGTGGGGGCTGTGAAATTTACCACCTCTGTCTTAAGTAAGGTAAAGTTTGCTTTAGAAAAGTTTTTTACTGTGGTTTCCTTAATTGGGGGTGGGGGTGGGGTGTGGACATCCAGAGTGATTAGTTTATGGTCTGATCTAACCAGTGATGTGTTGACCTCTGGTATGGAACACCTGTCGCCCTTGTTGGTGATGACCAGGTCCAATATGTTTTCACGTCTGGTAGGAGAGTTTACCAGCTAATCCAGGGCATTTGAGTTGATGAATTCCAGGAAGCACTGGGCCTGGGAAGTAGTAGTTTTCCCAGTGAATGGTAGAGTAAATGAGATTGCCCAAAATCAGGGTGTTTGGTAGGACCTTCATGTTTTCCAGTGTCTCCAGAAAGGTGGCGTGGTGGTCCTGAGTCATGGAGGGTAATCTGTAGCAGGCCACAATTTGCATTGCAGATTTGCCCGATGTTAGTTGCATATGGATGATCTCAGAGGTATCATGCTGTGCCACTAACCTGGAGGTGTAGGTATCCTTGATGAATATGGATACACTCCGTCTTTTTGTGTTTTGGTCTGTGTTCTGTGACCGAAACGTGTGGTATGAGTTGTAGCCCGGTAGTGCTCGGGTCCTCTCTGGAGCCTTGAACCAGGTTTCAGTTACTGCACAGATGTCGATGTTCTCCATACTGAGGAGTGCTTCGAGCACGTGCATTTTGAGATTTAAACTCCTGGCTTTGAATAGCATAACCCTCAGTTTTTTGTTAATTGTGCTATTTACAGAGGTGGGTTTGACTTTTGAGCCTTGGCTAAAAAAGCACTATGGGGACAGCAAGAGCCTTGGCCAGTATTTGAAAGCCTAGGGGTGACAGGTGCAAGCCATCTCTTGCAATGTGGCTTGTCAAGCATGTCGTCCCAGGCTGACAGACACTGGATCCCCTTTGAATGACACCAGAAGCTTAGCCAATTGTTGAAATTGATCATTTTTTCTTTATACTGAGGTATCATTCTTGGTGAGGGCAGGATGCTACTCAGGGTCAGGGTCATACCAGCCTGGGCTGCATGATCAGAGAGCTCTTCCATGTCTCTTTTCATGTAGTCCAGGGAGGTATGTCTCAGGTCATTTACACCAACATGAACAATGACAGTCATATTTGTACTTGTTCTGGAGTGACCTGAGTGCTTGTGTTATGTGGCGGATTCTGGCTTCCGACAGGCAGCTAACAATAACCTTCTGCTTGTCCAGCCTAGTGAGTGGGACATCAGTGTGCCTGACTATAGAGTCACCTATTACTAGTGTGTTAGGTATGTTATTTCAACTTAACGGCTGTGATTGTGCGGCACATTGATTTTGTGTTTTATGTGTTGTCTGGTTCGTGACGGGAAGTGCAGGTTGTTTGGGTGTCTGCTTTGGAGGTCTCTGATGGTTTTGCAGGTTTTTATTTAGAGCCTCAGGGTATGACTTTGTGTATTTTTTGCCAGTGCTGTTTTAGTAGGTCTGTGTGCAGCTGGAGGTGTGGTGCAAGTGTTAACCTTTTCCTCTTGACTGTCTGTTCCAGTCTTGGGTGGAGACAGCTTAGCTTCCAGTTTGGCTGTATAACTGCATCTCTCGCATATGTTAGTGTTTTATGGTAGGAGGAGAGGGTTGTCTGTGTACATGAGGCAGTTGTAACATTGCCTCAGGAAACCCAGATTCAGCAGCTGGACTGGAGAGTGCCCTTTGGTCATGCCTGAATAGTAGGGTGAGCTGCTTAGTCGCTTGGTTTGTGATGGGTGAATAAAGAGCCTTGCTCTGCTGGGCAGTCAGTGTCAGGGTATATTAGTGCTTGTTATTAGGTCTGAGCAAGTGCTGGGTTGTAAGATGCGTTTTGAGGGCTTAGGTTGAGAGTTAGACTAGTTTTAAGGGAAAAAACTGAAGAGGAGACTTAGTAGAGCCGAGAATAATTTAACCGTAGCTAACCGGCACTGCCCGGTGTGCAAAACCGTGCAAACACGGTTTTTATAATAGGGAAATGAAAGAGATAGAAATTAGCCCAAAATGGCCAATAAACTACTAACTTATGGGCTGGAACCACTCCTCCAGGACAGACAGGTTGCTCAAATCTCCCCTCTCTGACAGGTGAACAGAGAAACTTCCTTCCATCCAAGTAAGGTATGGGCAACTCAGAAACTAGTATCACAGCCCTGAATTCAGCACTAGCCTGAAAACTGGACTATACTAGCTTAGAAAGGTGAGAAACAAGAAATTTTTGTGTTTTTTTGAAAAGATAAGGCAAAAACAGTAAAAAATACACTTAAAACAGCTTTAAACGACTACAAACAATCAGAAAAGGTTATTGCACTTTGGTGTGTAGCCTACAGCAGTTAAATAAATTATTTAAACGAAAAACATTTTTTTTAAAGTGCAGGCAGTTAAATAAGCACAATATGTGAAAAAACAAGCTTTTAAATCACAATAAACACTGGAAAATCTGCTTTTAGACAGAAAACAGTTAAGTACAGCAAGAAAGTACAGAAAACTGATACTTAATAACTCCAAAGTCTCTCTTCTAAGCTAGAAGGCTTGTATCAGCTTAAGGCTTTCTAGTGCTACCCAGTTGGTTAGTTACAAGAAAGATGGGAAACAAGTGCAGATGTGGTCTTTTAAACCAGAAAGTTGAAAGAGATGGACAAACTGTCCAAAAAGGTCAATAAACTACAATTTCTGAGCCAAGAACCTCTCCTCTCATGGTAGACAGGCTATCTAGTGCTTACCACTCCCACTGATAAGCTAGAAGGCTTTCTTCCAACACAGAAAGGCTTGTGGGGCTCAGAACCTTACCAACAGTCCTGGATACAGCAACTCTGTATCTGGACTAGGCTAGTTACAGCAAAGGTGGGAAACAAGCACAAGTGCGGCTTTTAAACCAGTACGTTGAAAGAGATGGAAAAACAACTGCATCTATTGAATCTGTCAGTAGCCAAAGTGTTAACGAAGTGTCATGCAGGAAGGTTAATAGGGGTGTTCATAGGAGGCCTGCTGTCCCTCCTCCACCTGGTGCAGGTGTCTCTTCCCCTGCCACTCAATGGATGTTTAGGGCCATCATGGACACACAGGCATGTTCTGAAAGGCACTCCAAACAAAAGCTCAGGGTTCTAGCTGTGGCACAGTCTGACATCAGTGACTGTCTCCACCATGTAGCCAGCTCAATGGATCGGTTGAATGACACATTGGAACATGCAGTGTCTGTGTTGGAGCAAGGAGTTTATATCATGGACCATGCAGTGCCTGTGATGACACGGCTGTTGGGAGGGGGATGTCATCCATGTGGGTGTAGATCAGCCACATCATCTGCTGCCAGCCAATGTGGCCATGCCACATCACACTCCTATAGTGGCAGTACTTCCCTTGCACCAGCATGGAGTGTGCTGTCCACAACCAGATGTGACAGGCCATGGAGTGGTGGTTCTGGGCATTCCTGTGAAGGGAGCACATCCAGCAGACAACAGTCACATTCAGGTAGTAGCACTGCATCTTGCCTGCTTCCCCATTCTTATTCACACACAATCGACAACCTTTGTTGTCAGTCTAGGCCTCCTGCCCCACCCCCACAACACTCTATATAAGTGATGATAACTGTGCCATATCCCTGATTTCCCTGTTTTGGATTCAGGGAAACTAAGGCTGATGCACAGGGTGCTTAGCTACATTATTGCTTTGTATATCTATATTTGCGTTGTTTGAATGATAATTGTACCTGTGAATTAAATTTGCCTTGCCAAGTTGTACAGTTGGTAGCATTATCATTTCACTACTTTATAGGGCATTCTCTTGCAAGGGTTTAGAAGTCAACAACTGTAGTGTGTTTCATTACTTTCTAATGATTCTCTTTAATGATTATCCATTACAAATACATGGTGTATATCATAAGTTAGGCCATCGCATTCAGATCTCTGGATTGCATGACAGCACTGTAGCATAATCTCATCTGAACTGTACAGTATCATACTCTCTGTTGCATGTAGCTCACCAGGAACATGCATCTACAGGACACTCCACAGGGCCTTCTTATCAGCATAACACAGAGCCATACCAACCATGCGATGATGTATGTGTACAGATTAAAACACGTCACATTAATCTGTCTTGTATCACATGATGTGCTGTCTGCCTGACATCCAGGCCACTGTCTGATCATGCCCTGGTGAGATACATGCATACATAAAACTCTGATATAGCCGATGACATCAGTATTATCTGTTGAGCATATGGGAATAACAGTGTCCCACCTTCTGGTGTAAAATGCTGTCTGTAATATAATGTTACAGCTGATTCACAGAGAGACACACACAGAGATTACTGCAGTGATAACAGAACCCCTGCCTATCTAAGTACACAGACTACAGATCACTGAATGTAACACATGCACCGCGGCACAAATCTGACTTGCATTGTGTCCAACAACCCTGTATAGCTGATGACATCAGCAGTGTCTGTTGAGGACAAGATATGTGTCCCAACTGCTGGTGTAAAATTATGTCTGTAATATCAGGTTACAGCTTACACACACACACACACACACACACACACACACACACACACACACACACACACACACACATACACACACACACACACACACACACACACACACACACACACACACACACACACACACACACACACACACACACACACACACAGTTGACTGCACTAAGACTAGATCCCCTACTTATCTAAGGTACACAGACTACGGAACACTAAATGTAACACATAAGCCACAGCACAAGTCTCACTTGCAGTGTGTCAGACAACCCTTTACAACTGATGACATCAGCAGTGTCTCTTGAGGACAAGATATGTATCCCACCTGCTGGTGTACAATAGCAATAGTACACCAATGGTGTAATATCAAGTTGCATCTCACTTACAAAGACACCCAGTTGATTGCAGTGTGATTAGAACCCCTACATATCTAAGGTAGACAGACTACAGAACACAGTACTTAATACATATGCTATGGCACAAGTATGACTTATACAGGTGTGCAGATGAACAAAATCATTTATTGAATGTATCTGGTTTCTATCTCTGGTTGTCTGCTTCCTACATGGTCCAGTTTCAGCAATACCACACTTCTCAGAAACCAAATAAGCACTGCCTAACCTGCAGTTATTTGTTTGCACTATGCAGCGCATCACGACAATAGTGGAAAAAAATGAAAAGTAGGTAAACAAATGGAAAGGGAGACATACATGAACTGAGCAAAAGCAAAGTATGACATAAACACAACAAGATGATACCCCACATCAGATATTTCTGCATAGTTCAGGATTTGAACTCTCACACCACTGCAGATTCAGAAAACAGGATGGATGCCTTAGCCCTCTTTTCCACACAAACAGCTTTGCAGCAAAGAACTGAAGTCATTGTTCAGACAAACAAGTGCATCAGAATGTACACTGCGATGAGATCATCAGCTCTGACTTGTACTTTTAACCCTCTTTATTATATTTGGACATAGTGCACTTCCTGATCACACAACCTGTTAGGGTTCTGTTGTCAAATATACAGCTTGTCTTCCTTGTCTGTGTTTCATGGCACTTCATGAATTATCTGAGCAGTACTGTGAGACATTCAAGTGTGTAAGGCATTCAATATCCTTGGCCTTAAGATGTGTGCAGATATTAACTGGGAGTTGTATGATATGCATTGTCACCAAGTGAAGGCCAGGCTGGATGGCACAAACAGCCATATACTTTTCATTTGGGGGGACCATTGCTGAGTTACTGTTAAGGCACAAGCAAGGCTACACTGCTGTTGGGAGGAGCTCAGTACTGTTATGTCACAAACAAGCATAGCCTGTACTTTTGTGGGCTGTTACTGCGGTGGCACAAATGTGGACGTGATGCTCTTGTTACTCTCCTTGTTCTGCTTCCTGCCTGTTGTTTGATCCTGGGAAGGGTTGTGATGTCAGAAACTGCAATGTGTATCAGTAGTCTCTAACTTCCCTCGTTACGGTTTTCCAGTACAACGGTGTGGTGCTAAAACAAGGCCACGTATTGAGCATCAGTATACTTCAGTGGTAGGACTTTATGAATCTTTGACCTCTGAGGCCTAGTACTTACTAATGGGCACATATGAGTAAAGTAAAGTTCTCCCTGTTGTCCAAATGCAACAGTGGACACATTTTGAGTTTTGGGCTGACTCTGTGTGATGCAAGCCGTACACAGCCAGTACATGGGGAAGCATAGATTGTGTGAGTTGCCTGGCATCACCTTTATTATGTGTGCGAATAGGAGAACAGTATTAGGCATCTAGGTGGTCAATGAATGTGCTATGTGTTGTCTTTTAGCCAAAGCAAGGGCATATTCAGCATGCCTACATCTGCCTGCAGGCAGAGCAGCTGGTGGCTCCCCCTCTGAACCCTCCTCTGGCTGTGGCTGTGGTGACCTAGGCATTGGTGGAGGGAATATGTGTCCCTTCCCTTAGCTGATCTTGCTGCAGCTGTTTTCACAAGATCAGATTGTGTTGCATAGCACATACTGTGCAGACGTGTACATGTGCATGGATTATACTGCAGGGCTTCACCAGATGTATCTAAGCAATGGAACTGTGACTTCAACAGCCCAAACACATACTCTGTTATGTTTCTGGTTTGAGTGAGTGCCTCAGTATGGTGTTTATTCATGGGTGTGTGTGCACTTCTGATGGGTGTCATCATCTGTAGTTCCAGTGCATAGCCAGCACCACAGTAAATGATCCTGTTGGATGTCCCCCCTATCAAACATCTGATACAGCTGTTCTGTGTGCCAGATATGGAAGTCATGATAACTGCCAGGGTTGACAGCACATGACTTGGCAGTTGATGCAGTGATATTCCTTGTGGTTTATGTAGACTCTAGTCTGCTCACCAGGTGGTGCCTTGATGTGTACATGAGTGCAATCTATGGCATCCAGTACTTCAGGGTACTGTACTACACAGAACTATGGGGAAAATATATGTGCTCACTGGCATGCATGACCATAGCATGCAGGAGTTTGTGGAGGATCCTGGGTGCTGATGCCTGTAACATACCCATCATTTCCCCAGTTGGTCTTTGAAAAGGATCAGCAGCTAATATACTAAGGGCTACACATACCTTAGTTTCTACTGGGATGGGTCCCCCTCAATTGCTTCTGTCTTTCAGTTGAGGGTAGCAGAGTTCACAGTGTTCTTGTAAGGTGTCCCTGTCCAGCCTGTAGCACTCTACAATCTCCAGCTCTTGTAGCTCCTGGAAGGTTACCCTTGGACCTGAACACTTTTGTCCTTCTCTGCCTAGATCTATTGTCAGCAGCACCAGCAGCACTGATGCCTCTAGCACATGCAGATTTACAGTATCTGCAGTAGCCCCTAGCATTGGGTCAGTCCAAATTTCCTTGTCTCTACTCCAATGGTATTGAAGTATTTAAGAAAAGCAAGAATTGACATTACATGGATGCTATATAGCATATTGAATAGCTGCACCATGTTGGATTGGTTCATGAAAATGGAATTCACCTGCTTACACTGTAATTAGCTTCTATTTCACACACCTGCTGCTTGCTCATCAGTGCACTAGGTGCACCTATGAGCAACGCCAGACACCCCTGTGAATCTAAGCATAAATAAAGTAAGCACAGCAAAATTGTAATTACTTTCCTCTGTTTCTGTGATATTGCACAAACATTGAGTATAAAAAGGAAAGCTTGCCCACCCTGTACTCGAACACAGAACCATCTGCACTCTAGCCCTACACATACACATGGTGCCACAGAACTATTGACATGACAAGGACAACAAAAGCTGCCATTCATTCCTCCATTTCCTGTGTAGGCACTAAGCACACGATTGCACAAATGAGGATATAAAAAAATGTACAAAAATTATTTGAAATGGACAAAGAAGACACATTTTACAACACAATTCCAAGGATAAGATACAGGCTGTGATTCTGCACTTTCACTCTCCACAAACTAACCTGTAGAACTCTGAAAGTGTAACCTGACACACAGCACTGATGTGATTACTTACTGCTGACATCCATTGAAAACAAAAACAATGTGGAAGTGCCTACACGAAGTGAACATCCCTACAGAGTTATGCTTTTTTGGGATTCACCAATTCCAATGAATTCTTACCTAATTTGCATCTTCACCATGCTGACAGCCTGGAATCTACACGATTAGTAACTGGGTCAGCGGAGAAAGTGCATGGGAACACAATGTTGTAAATACAAGGGAGGCTACTACTTTGTCCATATATCTGCTACATATTACATATGCTTACTGTACAATGTTGTTGTTTGTCTTTCGGCTTTTTCCCAGTAATGGGTCACTACAGTGGAACTCCGGTTTGCTAATGATTGGCAGTAGAGTTTTTACGAAATGCTGAGGTGCCAGTTCGACACCCAACCTTCAATGAAGGCACCCCCATTTATGCATGTCTTTCAAATGCTACCAACCATGGGAAGGACATGCAGACTCCACACAGAAGGCACTCCCAAGCCAAGCCGAGAATCGAACGGGAGAACCTCTTGCTGTGAGGTAACAATGCTACCGCCGTACCACTGTGGCATGCTTACTGTACAATATAATAGTTTATTACAGAATGTTCAAACATTGTAGCAGCCTGCATTATGTACAATTACATTTTCTTTTGGGGGTGGGGAACAAAGGAGCATTTATGTCATTGCCCTTAAAAATTTACTTTTTATTTTGTAACTCTGATATTCTGCCATCCACAATGTTTAATTAGGTCATAATATGGGTGTAATTAGGTCATAATATGTGTGGGATTACATGCTGAGGTTAGTTCTGCACACATTTTAAGAGATTTTACTTGCTCTTGCCTCTGTGTAGACTCCTTTCCATGGCTGTATTCGATGAATTTCCAAATACATGGCCAACATGAACACCGAGTCTACATGGTTGCCTTAGAGGTTGTTGAATCACTTCATCATCTTGATTTGTTTCATTAGCATAAAATTCAGCTACTTATGCTGTGATTTGCATGCCACAAATTTTCCATATTTGTGTGTGCACACTCACCGCTATGTTGAGTTTACTGAATCTAAAAGTCCTTTCCGTGGCTGTATTCAAAAAGTTTCCAAATACACACACAACATGAACGCATACTCTACATGGTTGCTTTAGAGGATGTTGAATCACTCCCCCATGTTAATTTGGTTCATTAGCATAAAATTTAACTACTCATGCTGTAATTTGCATGCCATGAATGTTTCCATTTTTGCGCATGAATGCTTGCCTGTACATGGAGTTTACTGAATCTAAAAGTTTTCACGCCTATGTGCACATTACGCTGCAATGTGCACATGGTAAAAATTATCATCTAGGCTTTTATGAGTTCCACCCATAGTGTATGACTTATAATTCATAATGACATTATTTGCAAAAGAACCATGTGGATTTTTAATTTTCATTTAGTTTAGCAATGATATGTCTGTAGTTGTGATCATTTAGTAGCGATCATTAACTAGAGGAATAAAAAGAAGGAAGGAAACATGAGATGCACAGAGGACGAGTTCAGCAATGTGTACAGTATGAGACATAAGGAAGAACTGTACAGGAAACAGCAACTGAAATATGAAATTATCTACAAAGTATATCTTAATAAAATGTATGCTAAAACATTTAAAAACACATCACCCAGCATGAAGCTTTTTATTCAAAGCTACAACCTCTTAGCAGTTAAATATTAGCCAGTTTTGCTCAAAAAATATGTTTAAAATCAGTAAATTGTAACTTGTATTATTATATTGTATAATCTAAATCATGCTGTATATTTTGAGAATTAACACGTTCAAGAATAGCAGATCAGTTAAAATTATCAGCAAAAAGCTTATGTATCAGAAACAAAACTAGAACAACTTACCAGGATATTTCTAACTGTGCATATGAGGAAAATGCGGACATGCAAAAAGAGTGCTATCAACAAAATATTAAATAACAGAAGATGGTATGAAGCTACATCCATATTATATAATTTAATTTCATTATTTTTTCTAGCATGAGTTGTGTGGGTTTCCTCCGGGTGCTGCGGTTTGCTCCCACATCCCAGTAGGTGGATTGGACACTCTAAATTGGCCCTAGGTGTGAGTGTGTACATGTGTGTGCCTTCTGTGGAAGGTTGGGCGCCGGGCTGGCAACTTGACAGTGTAAAATTCCATTGCCAATCATGAGCGGACAGGCGATCTGCTGTGGCGACCCCTAACCGGGAAATACCAAAAGAAGATTCTTTCTAGCATGAAACATGATGACATCAGCAACACTCCAAAACAGCCCTTTACCTCGCATTTCCACAAAGCTTTGTCCATGTTTACATCAGGATCTTGTGAAGACTTAAAGTCCAACAAGGCAGTGAAAATGCAAGAAAATGTACCAGAGAACTGTATTCTCTTCTCACAAAGCGTGAGCACATGCCTCCCACTTTCATATAAATTTTAGATAATGGAAATAACATTTTTAATGTCCAACATATAATTGTGCACAATAAAAAAGTTATCAGCAAAAACATATTAAACTATTTATTTAAAATAAAAAACAATCTTACAATTGATTTAAAAAAAACGAAAATATGTATCAATTAATCGTGGTGAGAAATATAACCCTTTCCCATCAGACAAGAGAAAAGTTATTATCTAAATGTTAAACAATACGACTACATTAGATAAGCATGTATATTTTATATTATAGTATAACTACTTTTTTGAAATAACAACTACATATAATAAACAATATAATAATTAAATATTTATTAATAGAATATGTATGTTCTCCCATTTTCCTTCTCTTAATATCTAACTGCTTATGAACTACTAAAGGAGAAACCAAGAAGATGCAAGCGAGATATACTTAGTGATACTGAAACTTAAGAAAAAATATCAATTTATCATTGGTCCCATAAAAAATGTAAGAATAATAAATGAATAAATACAAAAATAAACTTATTCACTTACTCTTCAGTTTCTTGGACTTAGAATTAGATTTCCAAGTATATTTTTCCTTATCTCTTGCAGGATGCAGCACTCCAGTCCATTTCTTTGGTAGTGCTGAAAATACTATTTTTTGGACAAAGGTATGTGCTTCTTCAAAGCTATTAAATACTTTAGGACCATCACCAAGATTTATTCTGATGTTAGCAGCAATTAATAAATTATATCTGAATCCTTTTTTTCTGGTATTTAATTAAAGGAAATTTTGCTTTTCTTTTTGACATTGCTTTTATAGAGTAGTCATTATCAAATCTGATTGTATTTTCTTCTATTTTAATAGGAGTATTTGACCAGGCTGACTTAAAAGTTAAATCCTTTTTCAAACTAGAGACAACTCTTTTAGTAATGGAGTGAAGAGTTAAACCTTCTTTTCTTGATGGAGTAGACAAAGATCTATGCGCATAGTTTGCTTAACTTTCTAAAAAGTAAAACTTTAGGCCAGGTTTAATATCTTATCCATGTTAAAGTATATAACCCATTGAGACAAGGAAATGCATTCATATGGAATTAAACCTTACTACTAGATCACAGCCTTTATAATCTGCATGAATTACACTGAGGATGTAAATTGTTAGTGAACTGCTTTCTGTAGTAAAGCTTTTGATTTCCTCAGGCTCTCTTTGCCCATAGTGTGACTCTAAACAAGTCATTTAACCAGACAGTGCACTTGGACTGAGTACAAAAAAAATCCATATGGATCAGTATTCTGCCTTGATTAACAAATGCATAAAAACAAAATAAGCATCAAATAACCATGTGTAGATATCCTTAAGGTCAAGTCAGCTGTCATTGGTAAAATCAATTTTGAAAGGCTTACAAAGAAAACACAACCCTTCACTAAAGCAAACACTGTTCCAAGCAAGGCTGTTGGATTTTGATGATTGCTATGCTTGGACAATGGTGAAGCTGGTGATGATACCACAGACATAGGTCGTAACTTCCTCTAAATAAGAATTAAAAAGAAAACAGTAGTAGACAGAATGGCACAAACTGGTCATAAAACAGCTCCAGACCAAGAAATCTGCAGATATTGATGAAGCTATTATTGTCTTAGCACTAAGATGTGTTCATAGGTGAACAATAGGCTAACTGTCCTTAAGTCTAATTTTATGCTTAGCCAATAATTCCAGGTCAGAATCAAATCATGCACCCTGTGTCTATGAGGTAAAAACCTTAACCTTGGCCATGTCCAACCCGGAATTAATGGACATGCTCCACCTCAAAAAATCCAAATCCACCAAAACCACTAGAGCAAGCGACTTAAACCTTAGCACGGATATAAATAGGACGTGCTGGAGGGATAGATTTATCACTCAGAGACTCCCTATGCTGTGGAATAAAATACCGGTCCATGTGAGGCAGAGCACCTCGCTAGCTCTGTTCAAGAGAAATCTTGACCTGTGTTGGGAGATCGTAGGTTTACCCCAGGAATCATCTCTGTGTCACTGCTGGACAGAGGCACAACAAACTAATGGGCACAGTATTTCTTCATATAAGGGGTGGAGTAAGCCACAAAAATTTGGGCTAGGCTTATAAATGCCTTAGGGCAGATAGCCTAGTATAAACCTATGAACCTATGAACCATTATGCCAAAACAACCCTCAGAGATGGTGTTGGTGAATCACCAGCACAATGTTAACTGCCTTTGATAACTTGCTTCCCAAAACTGTGAAAGCAAGATCAAGCACTGTAAATTCTTACCAGGGATAGCACCCACAATCATCCTAGACATGAGCAGTCATCACTAAAGAAATCTTGGGTATTGACTGTACCTCTATGTTATTATATTGGGTTGAAATGGCTAGGCTTAAAATGACCTCTGGGTCAATAGCCTCGTAATCTCCTATGATCCTGTGATCAAAGATATTGTGATTAAAATGTGCTAAAATATTTTTTTTAGTGCGCAATATAATATTTAAAAGATCAGCTTCTTTTTGATGATATGAAATAAGTAATGAATATACTAAAATGTTTCATTACTGCATGCTAATGTGCAAGGAGCAACATTTATTGATTTATTTGTACTTTTTAACTGGGACAGAGCACTAATCTCAATGTCCTTTTTAAGTCTCAGATCAAGAAACACTGTCTGCTTGAGTGACTTGCTTAAAACCAAACAGTATGTAAATGAAGGCTAAAAGACTCAATGCCTACAGCATAAGAAGCAGCTCATTAACAGACCACAAGAAGGATCTCGTTAACAGACCACAAGAAGCAGCTCATTAACCGACCACAAGAAGCAGCTTGTTAGACCACAAGAAGCAGCTCATTAACAGACCACAAGAAGCAAATCATTAACAGACCACAAGAAGCAGCTCATTATCAGACCACAAGAAGCAGCTCATTAACAGACCACAAGAAGCAGCTCGTTAACAGACCACAAGAAGCAGCTCATTAACCGACCACAAGAAGCAGCTTGTTAGACCACAAGAAGCAGCTCATTAATAGACCACAAGAAGCAGCTCGTTAACAGACCACAAGAAACAGCTCATTAACCGACCACAAGAAGCAGCTTGTTAGACCACAAGAAGCAGCTCATTAATAGACCACAAGAAGCAGCTTGTTAACAGACCACAAGAAGCAGCTCATTAACAGACCGCAAGAAGCAGCTCATTAACAGAGCACAAGAAGCAACTCATTAACAGACCACAAGAAGCAGCTCATTAACTGACCACAAGAAGCAGCTCGTTAACAGACCACAAGAAGCAGCTCGTTAACAGAGCACAAGAAGCAGCTCATTAACTGACCACAAGAAGCAGCTTGTTAACAGACCACAAGAAGCAGCTCGTTAACAGACCACAAGAAGCAGCTCATTAACAGACCACAAGAAGCAACTCATTAACAGACCACAAGAAGCAGCTCATTAACAGACCACAAGAAGCAGCTCAGTAACAGACCACAGACCACAGACCACAGACCACAAGAAGCAGCTCGGTAACAGACCACAAGAAGCAGCTCGTTAACAGACTACAAGAAGCAGCTCATTAACAGACCACAAGAAGCAGCTCATTACCCAATCGTGGGCTCAATATGCTATTCGAACTGTGCAAATAATCAAATACTTTAATGTTGGGAAACACAATTTGAGTACATTCTATTAAAATCCTAGTGGATTAGTATCAAATTCCTTTCAGAAATGCATAAACTAGTTTGTGGGAAATTGATCTGTGCAACTTACAGAGATTGTCTGGAACAGAAGTAGAAGTTAAGGCTGATAATTAAGGGCTGTACCTGTGCTGCACAAGGTTGAAATGGCAGTCAAGAATGGACCTGCTAACAACGTAATCAAAAAATGATTTGTTGTTAAAATCATTCTGCACTGTGTAGAAGTGATTTATCAATGATCTGGGCCACAGCAGCTGAATATGAGTGCAAGATACCAGTACTGCAAACACTCAGAGACAGTTGAGAATTAGTATCTGGGTCCTGGAAACACAAGTTTGAAATCTCACACAATTATACATTACCTCTAATGAGAATAACCGGGTTCACACCCTAGATAATTTGAGGGGACCCATGTATGAGATAAAGAATTTAGGAGCTGCCTCTGTCCATTAGTAGTACAGGGAGTAGCCCTCAAGTAAATTTTCTGTTACCCATCCATAAATTGAAATTGCACTTGAATATGGACAGTGATGATTTACGTGAATGAGGAATCTGTTCCAGGACACTGGTATCCTCTGCAAGATATACCTATCCCTCTAAACCATTATGTTGATCTGCAGACCAAGTATTTCTGATGCCACTTGACTTTGTGATGTGCAGTAGGTCCATCGCTACTGGATCGAAGGATGTCTTGTATGCCAGGCACAAGCCATCTCTTAGCGGTCTGTAGGATACAGAGTACAGTGACAGGGCTTAGAGTCAGTCCATATTTGACATATTGCTTAGGCCTTGTCTCCTTTTATTAAGGTAGTAGTGGATGTTCCAATTGTTGCAAGTGTCTGGACAAATACATGCCAGAGGGGGAATAATACTCAATGATTGGCCGTTTCCTGGAATTTATTAATTCCAGTGCCCTAGACCAGCTCATTCTTACCCCCACTAGAGGTAGCAACATCCTTGACCTGGTCATTACTAACATGGGCAACCATTGCTGTACACCAATAGTCAACTCATCCCTAGTTAGCTCAGACCACAAACTAATCACCTTGGGAATCCACATCACCCCCCCCCCCCACAAAGGTAACCACCATGAAAAACTTCTCCAAAGCTAACTTTGGGCTTCTTAAAACAGAGGTGGCTAACTTCACGGGACCCATGTAAATGGAGATTAGTTGCATGACCTCCAAATCATACACCAATGCACTGTACGAACATGCACACAAATGCATGGATCTTGCAATATCGAACAGAACCAAGATGCTCTCCTCCAAAAAAGGAAGCCAATCTGGTGGTCCCCTGCCATAAACAAACTGTACAACAGAAGGAGTAAACTCATGCAGAATAAGGTGAAGTCCCAAGACTGGAAAAACTCCCTTATCAGCCTCAACAAAAAGTTGAGATCCCTCATCAAATCCTCTAAAGCTAGCCATGAATACAGAATTGCAGCAGATAGTAAAGAAAACCACAAGGCCTTCTATAGTTATGTAAAGAATCTCCATGGCAATACCCAGATTTATTCTGAGCTACTACACAATGGTACCTCCTATACCAAGCCAACAGATATTGCCAATATACTGGCTGGCAGATTCAGTGCCAACTTTACCCCTGTCTCCCCCTCAAGGGATCAGTAACAATACCAGTGGATTGCCAGGCACCCAGTATTACTGCTGCACAGGTTAAAACAGCACTGTCCAAGACCAAGAATACAGCTTCTATGGGACCTGACAATATCCCTGTCTGTGTTCTACATGAACTACAGAGTGAACTGGCACCTCACCTGTGTACCCTGTTCAATCACAGCCTCACCTCAGGCTTTGTCCCTACCAAATGGTGCACTGCTACAGTTATCCCTCTGCACAAAGGAGGAGTGACTACAGACCCTGGGAACTATCACCCCATTAGCCTGATGAGTCTGATATGCAAAGCTATGGAACACATCATCATGGACCTAATAAACAAGGATATAGGGAATCTCCAAACACTGGAACCTTCACAGTTTGGTCTTGTGAAGGGTAGGTCATGCCTGCTCAACTTGGTCAACTTCTTTGAGTGAGTCACCAGAGCTGTGGATGAAAGCAAGGTGGTTCATACAGCCTACCTTGATCTGGCTGAGGCATTTGATACCATTTGCCACACAGGAATCACAGAAAAACTCGCTAAGCTTGGGATCAACCCCTGTATCACTAGGTGGGTTGCAAATTGGCTCACAGATAGAACCCACAGTGTGAAAGTAGCTGACTCCAAGTCAGTCTGCTGACCAGTCACAAGTGGAGTCCCACAAGGCTCAGTCCTGGGTCCTCTCCTGTTTGGTATCTACTTCTCTGAAGTCCAGGCCAACACAAAGGGACTCTGGCTGACAAAGTTCACAGACGGTTGCAAATTAAGAGCTTTTATTAACTCCCCAAGTGATGTTGGCATTCTACAGAAAGGCCTCACTGAGACCAACAACTGGTGTCAGAACCATGGCCTTAAGCTCAATGCCAAAAATGTGTTGTCATCCCCTTTGGAAAAATCCCAGTTCCCATGAATTACCACATCAATGGTAGTCCAATGAACACAGAAGGCATTATAAGAGATCTGGAAACACAGGTTGGCAGCAACCTCTCTTTTGACTATCACATTGTCACTGAGGTCAGAAAGTCCTTCTATGTGGCACATCTCATTACTAAGGGTTTTGCATCTAGGAAGAAAGAGATCATTGTCTCCCTCTACTCTTCCCTCAGTAGGCCAATCATTGAGTACAATGCCCCATTTGGCATGTACCTCACTAAACACTTGCAACAACTGGAGAGGCTGCAAAAGTGCCTCACAAAGAGGATCCTAGGCCTTAAACATTTGTCCTATATGGACAGACTAAAAAAACACCAACTATTCTGTTTCATATCACCTACTAAGAGAAGATCTCAGCTTGACTTACAAAGCCATGTCTGACCCAGCTCTGTTAGAAATGCTATATCTAAAGAAATCCCAATCCTTCCGCAACACACACTCTAGAGACCTCAACCTCATTACCACAATCAACAGAACAAACTGGAGAGACAGGTTCATAACCCAGAGACTGCCCAATGCTATGGAATAGACTTCCCATACATGTCAAACAGAGCACCTCACTGACCCTCTTCAAGAGAAATCTTGATGAGTGGATTGGAAATAGAAAATTCACCCGGGGATCACTCCAGTGGCTCTACTCGACAGAGGCACTAGGAACTAAGGTCGGGTGGCATGATGCCAGGGTAATCCTATGGGCTAGGTTTGTAAAGACCCCAGGGCCATTAGCCTAGCACACACCTATGAACCTATGACCCTATGAACCTATGACCCTATAATCAGGGCTGAGTAAAGAAGGAGAATGACATCTCCAGATCTAGACCATGACCCCCCCCCTCATCAAAACATGCTGTGACTTGTAGTGCTAAGCAAGGAATCAGGCAGGTTTAGCTTGATAAAACGTATTACCAATGAATCTGAGTAGATTATAGAAATTCCTGAAGTAAAAGTGGAGACAGTCCAAATCTGACTTTCCTCAACAATAAACTGCAGCCAGTATGCAGCTAAACTGCTTAATTATGTAGATAAAGGTGTCAAGAAAATCAAAGTAAAACCAAACTATTAATGCTACTTTGCCTTAGAAGGGCATGTTTCATACCCCTGATTAAGGTTGCTAATGGAACTGAATTCAAGTCACTTATGAAATTTTCAGTGAGCTGTTTCTGGCAATGAATGAGCATACATATATGTTGACCTTTACAGAGGAAGCAGGCATTTTTCTGGAGAGAATGACTGCATATTAAATAAGTCTTCATAAGGCTTGGACACAAAGTAGTGGCAGCAAAAATGTGACACAGTATTGTCTTAGGCAAAATCCAAGTGATAGCAAGCTCACCCAGAGGGCAGTATGAGCTACCCCCCCTGCATCTTGCTGTTCAGTCCATGTGAAGGTGCAAAGCTTTCAATGTCTGGGTACAATGCTGCTGGTATGGGCAGATGGGTACCAGCCAGAAACTTAATGCATCGGTGATCATCATTCCAAGTCACATTCAGAATGCTGTAAGTCATGCTTCTTGCATGAAAATCTAGACTGTAGTATCTTAGAAAAAATCCCCCTTATTCTGAGGTACAGCAATCTCCAAGTTAACATATAAAGGGCACATTTAAAGTCTTAAGAGTGAATTTTGATTTTGGATACTAGCTTCCATTTTGCATCACATTTATATCATGCAGCCTGGCAGGCCAGCTAATGTACATTCAGTCAGGAGAAAGAGATTATTACATTCCCAGATTAAAGCACAAAATAAATACAGCCTCCACAGTGAAAGCATATGACAAGGGAACAGGGACATTAATAACACCCCATAAAATAAAGAATGGAGGCAGTCAGGATAAATAAGGACAAATGGAGATAAAGCACCATGACAGAGTATATTGTGAGAGTTACCTAGGTGTTGTACTGTATTGTATTATATTATATTATTTTATATTATATTACAGTATATTATAATAAAAATAAAATAAAAAAATAAAAATAGGAACAATAATACCCTTATCTCTGCTATATTTATTGATCTATCCAAAGCCTTTGATATGGTCAATCATGAAATACTGTTAAACTTACTTAAATCATTTGCACTAGACACAAGTTCAATTAAGTGGTTCCACTCTTATCTGCACAACAGACAACAGGCTGTGCGTTGGCATAATAACTTATCAACCACCTTCCCATTACTCTAGGATTCCCCCAAGGCTCAATTCTTGGCCCTCTCCTGTTTTCAATTTTCATTAATGATCTTCATACGCGTATTTTTCCTGCCACCTGTATACAATGTGCAGATAATTCTACTTTAATCTGTTCTGCCTCATCCCCCCTCTGAACTGCACTCTCTCACCCAAAAGGCTTTCGAAACTGTAGAGATGTGGTTCCTCAAACAATGCTTAATTTTGAAACCCCAAAAAAACAAATTATTACTTTTTTCACTGACCCGAAAATCCTCTCCACAGGACTTCTGTGTCACATCAAATAATGGCACCAACATATCACCCAATCCAACTGCCAAACTCCTCGGAGTTGAGATAGACAACAATCTGACCTTTGACATGCACATCAACAATACTATAAAATTAGTTAACAGAAAACTAGGCTCCCTCTATAGAATTAAACCATTCCTTATTCCACTTGCCAGAAATTCCATTGCACATTCCCACCTTATTTCCACCCTCCTGTATGCCTCCCCTATCTACACTTCTTTGTCCAAAACTAACCTCAGCAAATTGTCTATTACTTACAACAATATTGCCAGATTTGCCACTGACTCTACTTTTAGAACCCATCACTGCCAAAACTTAAGGCAACTACGATGGTTCGAACTACAAAACCTAATTCTATTTCACCAGCTCTCCTTAGCCCACGAAATCCTTTACAAACCCACAAACACTCCCATACTCACTTCCCTTATCACGCCTTACTGTAATCTTAAAAGCCTTCGTTCCTCCGACAAACTACTTATATTCACTAGTAAACCCAATAACACAGCCGGCAAATCCTTGTTCTCCAACACAGTAGGAAAAACTTGGAACACTCTTCCTCACAATCTTGCAGCAATCTCCTCTCTTCCCTGCTTTAAATCCCAACTCAAAACTCACCTCAAAACCCACTGGCTCTGCTCTTGTAGCAACCCTGACTAGCTTTCCTTGAGTATCGAGGTACTCTTAACGTTTCTGCTTTAAGAAACTCTTAACAAAACACACTTTTTATTTCTCGTCTTCTGTTTTTGTAGTTAATATCTAATGTGTTTTGATGTATATACTATTATATATGCTTAATTTGTACGTGTTCTTACTAATGTTTGCATGTGGAGCTTTTCTCCCTGGGCCTCTGCTGAAAATGGACATATATCCAGTTGGACTAGCCCGGTCAACAAATGTAAAATAAATAAATAAAATAAAATAAAATAAATTCTTTTAAGTAAGAGATCGTGAAGTTAAGAAAATTTATATGGCCAATGGGGTTCACCTCTTCACATTGAAAGCATGTTCGGGGTGTAGTTTTGTCAAATTAAATATTACTCGACTGGGAAGTACTGGAAACTGCAAGACTGCAAAACACCAGGGGTGATCTCACAAATATCTATTTATCCATATACGGATACATACATATACAAACCCACACGCATGCATATATGCTTGCGAGAGTGTATGTGTGTGTGTGTGTGTGTGTGTGTGTGTGTGTGTGTGTGTGTGTGTGTGTGTGTGTGTGTGTGTGTGTGTGTGTGTGTGTGTGTGTGTGTGTGCGCGCGTGTGTGTTTGTACATATATAAATATATGCATATATTTATATGGCTCTACTTCAGATGTTCAACATTCCAAAATGCCAACTTTCATATGGCCAAGACCATATAATCGATATTTTGAAATGTCGAACATCTCCTACATAACATAAAACACATGAAAACACTTCACTAACTGTGTTTAGTAGGGGGGCAAGCCCCCTACACCCCCACACCCCCTGCTACTTAAATATTCCTACTCTGAGATCGCGCTACAGTGCAGAAAAGGGAAATATCCCAGTTCCGCACTGTATAGGGATTTCTGCTATACATGTTCGACATTTCAAAATGTTGATCATATGGTGTCAGCCATATGAATGTCAGCGTTTTGAAATTTCAAACATCTCAAGTAGACCCATTTATATATATTTGATATATATATATATATATATATGTATATATATATATATATATATATATATATATATATATATATATATATATATATATATATATATGGATCCCTATCACAACACCGACACGCCACAAAGCCGACACCCAAAACACCGACACCAAAAGACCAAAAACGCACAAAACCGACAACTCACAAGACCGAACACCATAACACCGACACCCAAAACACCGACACACAAAACGTAAACTACACATTACACACAACTATACATGCACTAACCGTAACCCAAACCCTAAGCCTAAGGTCCGACACTACCGCACACTTACCCTACCCACACCCTATCCCTAACTCACTTAACCCGCCACTAAACCTACAGTCCGTCACTATCGCACACTTACCCTACCCGCACCCTAACCCTAACTCACTTAACCCACCACTAAACCTAAAGTCCGTCACTATCACACACTTACCCTACCCGCACCCTAACCCTAACTCACTTAACCCGCCCTTAAACCTAAACTCCGTCACTATCGCACACTTACCTTACCCATACCCTAAGTCCGACACTACCGCACACTCACCTTTCCTGCAGCCTAACCCTAAATCCCTCACTAGCTCACACTTACCTGTCCGCTCCCTAATGCTAAATCCCTCACTATCACACACTTACCGAGTCACGCTCACACATTGCCCATGTCGGTGATTCGGCTGTCGGGATTTTACCTTGTCGATCATCTCTCTTGTCGGTCTTCTGGAGGTCGGTCTTCTGAGCGTTGGTGTTTTAGCTTGTCGATCAAGTCAAGGGGAACTATATATATATATATATATATATATATATATATATATATATATATATATAGATATATATATATATATATATATATATATATATATATATATATATATATATATATATATATATATATATACACAGATTCACTTTAGAAGCTCGAAATACTGAAATGTCGAAATTCAGTATTTCAAGCCCATACAGTGGAATCCTGAAAAGAGCAAAAGTCAGAAGTGCGAAATTCAAAACCTCGAATACCAGAGGTTTTGAATTTTGCGGTTCTGAGGTTCCGCTGTGGTTGCGGATTCCTGAAGTGTGTGTGCGTGTGTTAAGGGTTTTGGGAAGGGGCTGTGGTGTGTGTTAGTGTGTTTTTTTGATGTAATGTGTTTGTGTGAGCAGAATGTAGCTTGTTGTGTGTGTGTTTGTGTGTAGTGCGACCTCAGAGTTAGAATATTTAATTGGGGGGATGCAGGGGGGCTTGCCTCCCTGCTTTTATGTAGTAGAGAGCTTGTGTTTGTGTGTGTGCAGTAGTAGAGTGAAATTCAAAATCTCCATTGTGCGAGATTTTGAATTCCGCGCTTCTGAGTTATCTATGTTTTTAAGATTCGACTTTATAGCTTTGAAATACTGAATGTCGACATTTCAGTATTTCGATGATATAAAGTGAATCCATATATATATATATATATATATATATATATATATATATATATGGATCACCTTTATATCCTCGAAATAGCGTTTCGCCGACACACTAATCACCGACACCAAAAGACCGACAACAAAAAATACCGACAATGCAAAACACCGAAAACCATTACACCAACACACTACATGTAAACAACACAGTACACTACATAACATATCCACTATCCCTAACCCAAACCCTAACCCTAAGGTCCGACACTACCAAGCACACTTACCCTACCTGCAGCCTAACCCTAACTCACTTACCCACCCCTAACCCCAAGATCCGACACTACCGCACACTCACCCTACCTGCACCCTAACCCTAACTCACTTACCCACCCCTAACCCCAAGGTCCGACACTCAAGACACTCACCCTACCTGCACCCTAACCCTAACTCACTTAACCCACCCCTAAACCCACAGTCCCTCACTATCGCACACACACCCTACCTGCACCCTAACCCTAACTCACTTAACCCACCCCTAAACCCACAGTCCCTCACTATCGCACACTTACCTGTCCACTCCCTAACACTAAATCCCTCACTCGATCGCACACTTACCGAGTCCGTCGGGTTCTCACCTTGTCGGTCATCTGTGTTGTCGGTGTTTTCGTCCGTCGATTCCGTGTCGGAACGCGTTGTCGGGCATCTGAAGGTGACCCATATATATATATATATATATATATATATATATATATATATATATATATATATATATATATATTATTTATTGACATTTGTTAACCGGGTTGGTTCAACTGGGCTAGTGGCCCATTTTCAGTGGAGACTCGAGGAGAAAATCTCCAAAAATACTACACAGAAGTTTAACAATCCAATAAGTAAAGAGTATTAACAATAGATCATTTCAATTATAAAGTCAGAAGCACATTGAAGCTTGTAACAGAGGCACCATATTTGTACAGAGTAACAACATAGCATATTTAAGGCAAGAGGTTTTTCAGTGTGTTTGATTTAGTTAGTTTGTATACCCATAGTGGAAGTAGAGGGAGTGTTATAAATAAGATGAGAAAGGAGGGTAATGGGAGTTAAGTGGGGGCTTGACAGGGGCAGAGTTTAGAGTTCAGTAGATGAAGTTTGATTTTTTTTCTTTAAACTGAGATGGGTACATGATGGAACGTATCTCTGTTGGGAGTTTATTCCAAGCATTGGCAGTGGAATGTTTGTATAGGAGTTTGCCTACTGCTTTTTTGGGTTGGCAGATGTTGAGCAATTGTTGATTAGAGGTATGAAGAGTCTGAGGTGGAGAATAGATTGAGATGAGTGATGAGAGAGTGGGATGCTGATTTATAGATGATGGAGTGTAGAATTTGGAATTGTCTCAGTAGGAGTAGTTGGGGGAATTCAAGCCACTGGAGAGAGTTAAGGGCCAGACAGAGATGCGAGTTATATGGAGAGTTAATGACAAATGTGGCTATCTTATGATAAGTTTGTTGTAATTTGTTCAAGGTTGTAGTTTGGATGTTGGTAAATACTAGTGCAGCATATAGAAGGGGGAGAATAGAGATTGTGCAAGGACTAGCCTAGAATTTGTGGTCAGAAATTATTTGTTGAGATGCAGCAGACTGAGCTTTTGATGTGTCTTTTTTATACATTGTAACAGGTGTAGGTTAAATTTCAGTTCATCATCTATGTTGACTCCTAGGAGTTTTGAAAGGGCTTCTGGTTGGATTATAGTGTTGTTGGAGGATGTGATAGTAAAGGTAGATTTGTGATGAGTGCATGATCGAGGAAGGAAGAGTAAGAGTTTAGTGTTTTTTGGGTTAAGGATGAGTACATTATTGGACAACCATTGTTCTGTGGAAACAAGGCCTGTTGGGTAGCAGTATGGACTTCAGATGCGTTGTCATAAATGGAGATGAGGGTAGAGTTGTCAGCATATTGGATGAGCGAGGACTATTTACAGGATGTTTTGAGGTCATTGGTAAAGATATTAAACAGGAGGGGACCCAGGATGGAGCCCTGGGGTACCCCAGATGGGGCAGGTATAAATGGAGAAGATGATGACAGGCATTTAACAGATTGCTGCCTGCCAGATAGGTAACTGCTGAACCAGTGAAGGGAGGATGAGTTGAGGTTGAGATAAGCAAGTTTAGATATTAGTAGGGGGTGCCTGACTATATCAAAGGCTTTGGAGAGGTCAAGGAGAAGACAGGATTTGAGTTTGTTGTTACCTTGTGCCTCTGCAATGGTATACGTAAAAGATAAGAGGGCAGTGGTTGTGCTGTGGTTAGGATGGAAACCATGCTGAGTGGGGGTGAGAAGGTCATTTGGAGTAGGTATTTCAGGAGCTGTGAGTGTATACATTTTTCAAGGATGTTAGACAGTGGGGATAAGATAGCTATGGGTCAGTAGCTAGATGGGTCTGTGGAGTTACCTCCTTTATGCAGGGGAATAGTGAAGAAGGACTTCCAAAGGGTAGGGACAGTAGATTCTTGAATTGATCTATTGATTAGAATAGATACTGGATAGGCAATTGAGTCAGCAGCTAGTTTGAGGAAGACAGGAGGTAGATTATCAGTGGAGGGAGAGCAGGGTTTCAGCTTTTGTAAAAGAGACCTAATGTATGATGTAGGAACTGGGAGAAAAGAGAAAATATTTTTTGCAGAAAGGTTTGGAGGAGTTGGTAGTGTAGGATTGCTAGACATTGATGGCAAGAGTGATTGGATCCTGTCTATAAAGTGCTTGTTTAGGAGAGTAGCCATTTCCAGAGGAGATGTGTTTGGGTAAGGACAGGGGTTTGAAGGACAGCCAGGAGAAATAATTCTGGTAAGAGATGACCAAAAATTCCTAGGGTTGGATTTGTATTTGTGTTGAACAGAATTAAAATAGGATTTTTATATCATTGTTGGTTTGTTTTTTACTAAGATTTCTAAGTTGTCTATATTTGTGTAAGAGCGGTAGTTCCTTTGTTTTAATCCAGGCTTTCCAAGCACTATCTCTATTGTGCAAAAGGGATTTAGTTACTTTTGAAAGCCAGGGAGCATGATTTGATTTTATTCTGATCTTCCTGGAGGGAGCAAGGGAATTTAGGGTATTCAGGAATATAGTGTTGAAAGTGTTGACAGCATCATTAAGAGGGATATTTCTGAGAATGGACCAGTCTATACTAGAAAGGGTGGAGTTAAATTGGGATAAATTAAAGTTAGTGAGCTTATGACAGTCTCTATAAAGGTGGGGTCAGGGTGATTGGGTTGAATATCTTAGAACAGTGGTAGGGAGGTGATCAGTAAGACTATATGGTAGGGTAGTGGGGTTATGGTAGTAAAGGGGTGAGTTTGTGAGTATCCAGTCTATTGTGGAGCCAGAAGAAGTATTTTTACTAAGGTGTGTGGGGGAAGATATCAGTTGTTGGAAGTTGTTTAGGTTGATACTAACTTGGGGAGAGTTAGTTTTAAGTCTGGATCAATCTAAGTTAATGTGCCCTAAGATAAGGGTTTCATAGGGTATATTATGGGAAAACCAGGATAGAATATTTTCTAAGGTGGACAAATTATTTCCTGGAGGGCTATAAATTGAGGTAACAGCAATTTTTTGTGGGGGTTGAGGTGGCAGTTTAAGATAATATGTTCAGTTGTGTGGAAGTCAGGGTTAGGGAAATGGTGAGAGGTTTAGATTATTGCAGTGTAGAATGGCAACACCGCCTCCTTTTTCTGGGAATCTGTCAGAGTGATAGATACTATAGCCTGGTGGAAGAATTTCTTTGTTGGCAATGTGAGGCTTAAGCCAAGTTTCAGATAAGGCAAGGATGTGGGGGGTTGTGGGGGTTATCCAGGAATGGAGCTCAGTGACTTTGTTAGATAGGCTCTGATTGTTTAGTCTGTATATAGACATGTTTTTGGATAGGGGTGAGTTTGATGAAGAAGTGTATGACGAGAGAGAGGAGTTAGATGTCAGGAGAGGTATGTGGTTATGATGTGAGGGGGTGGGGCCTGGATTAGGGTGGATGTCCCCAGATATGAGTAGGTTGTTAGTGGGAAGAGAATGTGTTGTGATAAATATAAGTACTTTGTGTATCTTAGCTTTAGATTTCTGGATAGGAGCGAGGATTTATAGTATACACAGTTTATGTGGACATGAGGTGGAGAGGTTGAATAAAGTTGATGAGATATGAAAGAAAGATATAGTTGATTGAGTATCATAGTTGTGTGAGGTAGGAGATTGTGCTGGGAGTTAGGGAAGGTTGGAGTGATATAAAGTGAGTGTGGAGAGAAGGAGGAAGAATGTTGTGGAAATAATAAGGTATAACATGTTTAGAGTAAGGGTGTAGAGGATTTAGGCTGGGTGTAATAGTCAGGAAAGTGATGTAAAATTTAAGTTAGACAGAAAGTGGTTAGTTACTGGCTGATAGCAACAGGAAGGGGTGGGAATGGCTAGTATAAAGGAAATTGTAAAGGGGTGGGTGGGAATGAGAGTAGGGAAGGGGAGCAAATAGAGTAGGGCTAGCCCCTGAATGTCGAAAATACAGAAAAAAGTAAATCAGTCGGCAAAGAAAAGATCAGTATAGAAATAAGGGGAGGTTGAACCAGGGGTGACAAAGAGCAGAAATGAAGCTGCAGACAAAACAACAATAAAGGGTAATAAAAGAGAAGAGTGAATTAACAGAAGGAGAAGGTAGAGGAAAAGTAATTAGAGGAGAGAAGGGGAAAGGTGAAAGGATTTGAAAGGCTGAGAGACTGCAGGAGAGGTGGAAAGACAAGACTATCGAGTGAGTGAAAGAGTGAGTGGGAACAGAAGAGAGGATTACTAAGAAAGTGTAATACAAGTCACAAAGAAGGAGGTTTTTTTGCTGCTGGCGACCCTGGGAAGGAGTGACCTCAAGGCAGTGTAACAAGGTCTAGGGTAAATTGACTAAAAATATGGTGTTTACTATACAGTACAATACATACTTAAAAAATTTTTTTTAGGTCTTTGCAAGTTTCAAGGAGACAATTTGTTCTAGGTCAGAGAACGTAGAAGGTATAAGACTCCCAGCAGGGTTGTATCAAAGGCAGGAATATAGATAATGGGAGGAGATAGCTATGGAGAAATGTAAAATAAAGAAAAGTTGATTAGTGAATGGCTGTTTAGGATAAGGGGACAGGGCCAGTAGAAACACAGGAAATACAGGAGCACAACAGTATTATTCAGTAGAAAAGCAGCAATTTATATTTCAGATGTGATGTAATTGGGTCCTTGCAGTTAACTTCAGTAGCTAAGGATTATATACAGTGTGTTAACTAAACAATATATAGTATCAACTAAATAACACAATCAATTAAATTATCTATCATAAATATAGTATCTATGGAATAAAGCAATCAATTAACTTTCAAACAGGCAGAGCAGGTATGAGGAGGCACGGTGGTTACCACTTAGGTATCCAGTTTCAGAGAGAACAGTCGTAAATGCCTTTCAACACTCTGCATCGAAGCAAAACTAAAGCCAGATAATTACTCTACAACTGAATTACTACACAGTTCAGGCAACTCAGTCCAATTTATGCTTTGTTTGGAGACCGAATTACGCTGACTTACAAATAGGATATGCGTTAAAATGCATCCGCTATGTTGCAGATTAAATTAAGCAGAGATAAATACAGCTAACGCAATAGGATAAAATGACAGTAGTCCAGTACCAATGAAAAAAAAAAATAAGACAGTCTGAGTAATTGATATTCAAGATCTACTGGCTAGTGAGAGCACAACAAGTGAGGCTATATTAGAAGCACAATATTACGATAGCCCTATACTCTACGTAGATCTGGCAACACAAATAGAAATTACTAGAGCTACAGTGGTATATGTGAGAAAAGAAAGTTATGACAACTATGTTGTAAATATCTATATCTAATCTAATCTATATCTATCTATATATATATATATATATATATATATATATATATATATATATATGTATATAGATCTAATCTATATATATATATATATATATATATATATATATATATATATATATTTTATATATATATATATATATATATATATATATATATATATATATATATATATATATATATATATATATATATATATATATATATATATATATATATATATATATATATATATCAGTGGCGGCTGTACTCCAAATTATAGGGGGCTGCAGGAGACAGCTGAATGGGTGGGGCCAATGAGAAAGGGGTGTGGTCAACTAAAAAGGGTGGAGCTATGCTCAAAACCACAACAGCTGGAACTTTAATTAAATATGCTGCCCTGGGTGCCAAACATTCATTAGAAGAGTCCAATCAAAACAAAATGAAGTGTAGAAGAAAAAAAATATTTCAATGCATTGGCTACATGACAACTTACTTAATATCTAGATGGAAACACAAAGGTTATGAGGCATGAAAAAATAAATTACTTTTTAAATACATTACTGGAATGTCAGTCAAAATCAAGTATAAAAAAACAAGCAGCACTAAACTCAAACCACTTCTCCTTGCACTGCAGTTCTAATTATAATTTATATTCAGCTTTATAAAATTATCAAATAACATGCTGAAAGTAGCAATTTGTGATACCCCCACATGTAAAAATATTTCTTATCCAAAAAAAACTTGCTGCCTGACAACTATCTACTTGTTTCATGGGGAAGACATGATCAAAGTAAAAAATGAACAGCAAACAAGAAACAAGCGGAAGATAAATTATTTAAAGGATTACTGCACAAGTTATGGACCACACTCAATAGATTGGCATTCTGTTTAGTTTACGGGTAAAGCCTGCAAAGATGACTGCAAATCTCCAACAAATGTAATGAGCTTCTGAAAATACTGTAATCCTATCCTTTATTACAAATACTGTCATATGCATTTCAATACCTAAGGCTTATATGTCATCTAGTTATGTAAATATTCTCTGCATGGCAACAACAAAAAAGGCTTTCAGTGTTGGTAATTATTTAACAGTATGCTTATTAAAGCTTACTTGCATCTTACAATCTCCGACAAGCTTACCCGATGGTCATTAAAGCATTGCTACTTAAACACAGAGCAACAGGGCACTGCAACAGCATACATTCTATGAATAATAAGAAGCATAAATCAACAGTATAAAAATATGACAGAAAACCAGAACATTATGCAAAATCAAGGACAGATGAAAAGCCACTGCCGTACTTGTGTCTACCTTGAATGGGGGAATACTCCGCACACTTACACTGAATAACTGCTCCTTGCCTAGCTTGGACACATCAAGAGTCACTACATGGGGGACTGGGGTGCAACAAGTAGGTCACAATTTGAAATGTCTCTGGCTGACGGTGATGGCTCTGACACTCATACCCCTAAACCACAGAGCAAGAAATCTGGACAAAGCCACAGGCCCAAAAATAAGGACAATTTTTAAATATTGCTCTTATAAACTTAAAAAGATAATAGAATAGTATTAGGTCTTGCATTAGTATGAATTTTCTGAAGGTTATGAAATCTGAAACTCAAATGTCTGCCATTATTTTCCACAGTCTTTAATGATTTGCCACTAATTTGCCAGAAAACTACAATGTTATGAAAAATGGACCAAAAATGTGATGCAAAAATATAAAATTGCCACACAATACAGCTGGGAACATGTCAAAGAAGGGACACCTTTTTAATATTAGTACTGTTAACTTGAGCAGCTGACAAAATTAAAGAACTTACATGCATTTCTGAAAGAAAAGTAATCTATAACTCTGATCATTACAGTTATTTATAATTGTAAACCCTCCATGTTTTCTTCCAAAATTGCTATTTTGCAGAGGGATTATTAGAGGGAGAGCAACATTTTGAGCCAAAATTGGGGAAAGTTGAGAGATTTGGATATTCCTAATTCTATAAAGCAATTTATTTGCACGTACCTCTCAACTTCTTAATGCAGGAAATCTGGACAAGGCAAAATATATTGGGGGAACATACAAACAGTACTAAAAAATGCTCTTGTATAAACTTAAGACAGTTGACAGAATAACAGGTCTTGCTTTAGCATACATTTTTCTGACGGTTATGATGTCTGAAACTTAATGTCTGTCATTATTTCGTGACTTCATTCCTAAATGATTTGCCAGAAAACCACTAATTTTATGAGGAACAAGCCAAAAATAAGAAGAAAAAATCTATTCATTCTACAAAAATCTGGACAGTTGAGAGGTATAGTTCAGCTGGGGCTGTCTTGAGTTTGCTGCCCTTCCCCCCTCACAAAATCATGGTTGAATGGAGCCACCCCCTGCAGCCATTCCAATGCCCCATTCCTTGGTTATTTTGCCGCATTTAACATAAAAACTGTAAGGTGCATACTGCTTTACTTCTGCAAGGATTTGGATTTCATTTGAAAGTTTTATTTTGCATTTTACAGCACAAACACTAATAAATATCTGCTAAACAAAGCAATACAGTCTCACAATAAAAATAGACTTGGCATTAAAACTTCTCTGCCTTTGAAACTCGCATTCATTGAAACAACATTGAAACCCACATTTGAAGAAAATACATTTTGCCAGTGGTAGATAAAGATTAACTTTGGGTTGTTTTCAAATCATAGGCCCCTTGCACACGAAACATACACGTGCTCTTTGATACACCTTCCTGATTGTATTAAATTATATTCCTTGTACAATACAGTACAGTTAGAGGGCATTTTAAATTTATTGTTTTGAACATTTTTCCAGTAAACAATGAAACAAAATGCATGAACCAATAATGACAAAACTGCCCAGTTCAGAACATTTCCATCATAAAAGTCTACTCAAACTTCTACAGTCCGCCAGTATCAGTAAATATGCACAATCTCTGAAGTAGTAAAAGTCATCTAAATAATTCCACATTACAGAGATCTGTAACTAATGAAGAGGTTGCTGCTAGCAAACAACTTTAGATTTCATTGTTTCATCTACAAATAAAGTGTCTGTTTCCCTTGAGGAATAAATTGCCTATGTTGCATTAAAAATGATAAGCTAGTAATATTGCAATAGGGAATAGATAGCAAACTGATAACAGGTTCATAGTTACTAGGTATCTTCACCAAAAAGGACTGCAGCATCCACCCCCCTTTACAACACAGTACAGAATCAGCAATGCATCATCCTACTGTGGGAGTAGAACCCACAGCCTTCTGCATCAAAAGCAAGAATACTACCTGTTGTACTATTAACAATACAAGCAGACTTACCATAAGCACCACTAATCTTTTGTTCACCTGCAGCTCTCAGCTCCTTGTAAATCTACTCGGCATTCAGCTGTATCTCTGAACATTGCAGCACAAGAAATCTGGAAAAAGCCAACATTTATTGGGGGGGGGGGGCAAAAGCCCAAAAATTAGGGACACATTTTAAACATTGCTTGTATAATGTTGGAAAGTTGCTAGAATAAAATACTGTGTTGCTGCCAGACATATCACTGTCAAGGGTTAAACCCAGGACCCTGTGCAAAACAGTCAGAGCAACATACCACTATGCCAAATCAGCTATTTTGTGAAAAAGAGGACGACTGAAACTTAAAGGGCTACCATTTAGTGAATTCAGTTCTCACCATAGCTCTCAACCTCTTAGCAAAATACACCTGGACAAAGCCAGTAATGGGGGAATACAGCCCCCAAACATATTCAATGAATTAAGTTCTCGCCATAGCTCTCAACCTTAACACAAAAAACCTGGACGAAGCCAATAATGGGGGAATACAGTCCAAAAAATAGGGACAAATTTCAAATATCCATCTTATAAACTTAGAAAATTGCTAAAATAAAAGGTTTTGTGTTACCATGTACTTTCTGAAGAATATGAAGTCTGAAATTCAAATGCCTGTCATTTTTATTTATTTAACATTTGTTAACCAGGAAAGTCCGACTTGGAACAAAAGTCAATTTTCAGCACAGGCCCAGGGGAGAAACACTCCAGACACATTTCTTTGTAAGATGAGAAGTCATGCAGACTCCACACAGAAGGCACGGGCACCCCAGCCAATAATCAAATGAAAGAAGCTATAGCTGTCAGGCAACAATGCTACCACTGCACCACTGATTGTGTAAGGAAACAAAAATACAGAAACCACATATTTTATGAGGAACAGAACAGAACAAATATGAGGCAAAAATCTGTACAAAGATGGGAGAACATGCAGACTCCACACAGAAAGCACCCCCGCCAAGAATCAAACCAGATAGGCTGTAACTATCAGGCAACAATGCTACCATTGCACCTCTGACTGCACCACTGACTGACTGTGTAACAAAAATGCAGAAACCACACAGAAACCACAGATTTTATGAGGAACAGAACAGAACAAATATGAGGCAAAAATCTATAAGCTTTTTTACAAATGGTGGTAGGTAGGGAATTTAGACCATTGCCACCTGCATCCAAGGTACAGGGTTCAAGCCTGATTCCCTACTCACCACCATGGGTTCTCTCTAGCCACCAGTGTATAGCAACTGGGGCATTAAATAAAACACACACACTCCTTAGCCCCAGCAATCCATACCTCTGATGCTCTGTGCTGATCAGACACACACTCCTTAGCCCCAGCAATCTGATGCTCCACTTTGTGCCGATAAGACACACACTCCCCCAAATAAATCCATGCTGTAAGGAAGATAATCCCGTGCTGCGACAGCTCAAACATTAATGTCTAGCTCTTGTGCTAAAACTATCCTGCGAGAGCTCAAAACGCACCTTGATTAGTGCAGCCTGCAGGTGATGCAGTCCGGAGTGTCTCTGTTCTGTGCGGTTGTCACTGTACAGACTGCTGGGCAACTGCAGGGCAGGGATGCCTTTCCCCCTATCTGGACTGCTGACAAAGCAGTCGGAATGCTCCAGTCTGCTGTGGGGCAGGGATGCCACCCTGTGTTTCAGTGTGCATGTATGGGAAATGTTTGTGAGTGTTCCAGACAGTGTACATGCATGCAGCAGAAGCTGGGATTTGTGAGTGATTTTTTAACGTTTTTTTTTGTTTACTTCTTTTATGTTTTTTTTTTTACTTTTTTATTTTCTAGGTGGGAGGGCTGCAGTCCTGCATTCCTATTGTACGAACTGCCCGTGATATATATATCTATGGGACTACTTCAAAACATCTAAAACCCATAACATCTAGTTTCATAACATTGAGACCAGAACATCTAAAACCCAAAACATTTAAAACCCATAACATCGAATTTCATAAGATCTAACACTACAAATCACAAGAAAATAACATCCCCTCCATATATAACAACACCAAACTACGAAACACACTTTTTACTGCGTTTCTGCAGGGGGGGCAAGCCCCAAGCCCCCCTGCACCCCCCACATGGGGGGGGTCCGCCTCCACACATCCCCGTAAATTAATATGCCAACTCCAAGATCGCACTACAGTGGAAAAAAGTTAATTTCCTAACCCCGCTGTATCAAGCCCCCCTGCAGAAACATAGTAAAAAGTGTGTTTGGTAGTTTGGTGTTGTTATATTTCGTTATATGTGGAGGGGATGTTATTTTCATGTGATTTCCAGTGTTAGATGTTATGAAATTCGATGTTATGGGTTTTAGATTCTTTGAAGGGGACCCATATATATATATATATATATATATATATATATATATATATATATATATATATATATAGAGAGAGAGAGAGAGAGAGAGTCATGCAGTTGGATGATACACCACAATGTCAATAACAAGAACATTGAATGGAAAAGGTCAACATATGCAGAATGTCGACAGTTGTGCTACATTGGCAATCCCCAGGTGAGGGAATATTCCCTTTCCTTGGAGATTATATGATCTCAGAGTTAGTTTATAATTAGCAGGAGGTATAGGGGTCCAGGGGACTTGCTCTCCTGCAGAAAGCTGTGTTATTTTCTTTCTCCTTGATTGCATACAGCAAGGTTTTACTTGTGCGTGCAGAGTTTGGGTGTTGGTGTTTCCGTTGCCTATGTTTTGAGGTCGACAGTGGATTAGCAAGGAGGAAGTAAGGACAGCTATGATGAGGATAAAGAATTGAAAGGCTGCTGGTCTAGATGACATACCTGTGGAAGCACGGAGGTGTTTAGGAGAGATGGCAGTGGAGTTTTTACCCAGATTGTTTAATGAAGTCTTGGAAAGTGAGAGAATACCTGAGGAGTGGAGAAGAAGTGTTTTGGTACCGATTTTTAAGAATATGGGTTATGTGCAGAGCTGTAGTAACTACAGAGTGATAAAACTGATCAGTCACAGCATGAAGTTATGGGAAAAAGTAGTGGAAGCTAGGTTAAGAAGGGACGTCATGATTAGTGATCAGCAGTATGGTTTACTGCAAGGAAAGGGCACTACAGATGTGATGTTAGCTCTGAGGGTGTTGATGGAGAAGTATAGAGAAGGTCAGAAGGAGTTGCATTGTGTCTTTGTGGACTTAGAGAAAGCATATGACAGGGTGCCTAGAGAGGAGTTGTGGTATTGTATAAAGAAGTCGGGAGTGGCAGAGAAGTATGTAAGAGTAGTACAGGATATGTATGAGGGTAGAGTGACAGAAGCATTTAAGATGGAGGTGGGATTACATCAATGATCAGCTGTGAGCCCTTACTTATTTGCAATGCTGATGGACAGGTTGACAGACGAGATCAGACAAAAATCCCCATGGACTATGATGTTTGCCGATGACATTGTAATCTGTAGTGAGAGTAGGGAACAGATTGAGGAGACTCTGGAGAAGTAGAGATATGCTCTAGAGAGGAGAGGAATGAAGGTCAGCAGGACTAAGACATAATATATTGTGTAAATGAGAGGGAGGCTACAGGAATGGTGAGGATGCAGAGAGTAGAGTTAGCAAAGTTGGATGAATTTAAATACTTGGGATCAATAGTTCAGGGTAATGGTGAGTGTGGATGGGAGGTGAAGAAGAGAGTACAGGCAGGGTGGAGTGGGTGGAGAAGAGTGTCAGCAGTGATTTGTGATAGATGAGTACCAATAAGCGTGGAAGGGAAGGCCTACAAGAGGGTAGTGAGACTAGTTATGTTATATGGTTTGGAGACGGAGGTATTGACAAAAAGGAAGGAGTCATTGCTGAAGGTAGCAGAGTTAAAGATGTTAAGATTTGCATTGGGTGTGATGAGGATGGACAGGATTAAGAATCAGTATATTAGAGGGTCAGCTCAGGTGGACGGTTTGGAGACAAAGCCAGAGAAGTGGGATTGCATTGGTTTGGACATGTGCTGAGGAGGGATGCTGGATATACTGGGAAAAGGATGCTAAGGATGGAGCTGACAGGTAAGAGGAAAAGAGGAAGGCCTAAGATAAGGTTTATGGATGTGGTGAGAGAGGATATGCAGGTGGTTAGTGTGACAGAGCATGACGCAGGGGATAGGAAGAAATGGAAACAGATGATCCACTGTAGTGACCCCTAATGGGAATAACTGAAAGAAAAATTCTTGCTACCTACATTGTGGTGTCTGCTAGTGATGCAGCCAATGAGTTACAGGTCAACAGCTGCCTAGTCAACTGCACATGGTAGAATATAATTAGTTAATTGTCATGAATGCAAGATTGCACAAATCCAAGGATTGTCAAATTTGCCCTTACCCCATGTTTACATGATCTCTGCATTAGTATATATAATTAGCAGGTACAACCCCCCCCCCCCCGCATGAAGGATTGAAGAGAACTTGCCATCTCGTAAAAATTATGTGTTATTTAATTTTTAAAAAGTTTAAGATTGCATGCACCAAGGTTGTTTCTCAGTGCATGCATACTGACATGGCGATGTTAGTATTTTGACCATATGCAGTAAATGTTCTTACAGTTGACTTTGGGTGTTTTTCCTTATTAATGGCATATATAAATATATATATATATATATATATATATATATATATATATATATATATATATATATATATATATATATATGGGTCTACTTCATAAGATCGACAGACCATTTGATAGAAATTCATTTGGTCGACAGCTCATTTGGTCGACAAGCAGTATTCAAGGCACAAAACAGGGATTTGCCCCCCTCTCCAATGTTGTGCGACCCTGGAGTTGTTATATATAGTTAGGGGGGTGGGGTGTTTAAAAGCATGAAAATACAAGAAAAACTACATATTTTAAATGAAAATACAAGAAAAACTACACATTTTAAATGAAAATACAAGAAAAACTACGCATGTTAAATGAAAATAGGTGGGGGGCTTCGAAGCCCCTCACCTATTTTCATTTAAAAGCAGGAAAATACAAGAAAAACTGCACATTTTAAATGAAAATAGGTGGGGGGCTTCAACCCCCACACACCCCAATGTGGGGGGCTGTGCCCCCCACACCCCCCAACTATATATAACAACTCCAGGGTTGCACAACATTGGGGATGGGGGCAAATCCCTGTTAAGTGCCTTGAATACTGGCTGTCGACCAAATGAGCTGTCGAGCAAATGAATTTCGATCAAATGGTCTGTCGATCATATGAAGTAGACCCATATATACACACACACACACACACACACACACATATATATATATATATATATATATATATATATATATATATATATATAGGGTCTATTTTGTTTTATCAACATTTCAGAACATCAAACTTCATATGGTGGAGACCATATGATCGACATCTTAAAATATGGAAAATGAAACCAAAAAAAAACAAACATTATTCTTGTAGGGGGCAAGCCCCCCTTCAGCCCCTACAACCTCTACTAATTTTAGATATCAGTTATGAGATAGCACTACAGTAAGGAAAAGGGTGAATCCCCCATCCCACTGTACCACAGTCTCAGTACAGATGTTTCAGGATATTGATAATATGGTCTCGTCCATAAGAGATTCAAAGTTCTGAGACATCAGTTAAACAAAATAAAAGAGAGAGAGACACACACACACACACACACACACACACACACACACACACACACACACACACACACACACACACACACACACACATATATATATATATATATATATATATATATATATATACACACACACACACACACACACACACACACACACACACACACACACACACACACACACACTAGTAAGCGATGTGCATTATGTTTGTAACTGTTATTGCGTTACACTATAAAACAAGCAAATTCTAGTTACATAAACAATTTGTTAGAAAGATTTATTTAAGAAATGGATTTTCTTCATATTTTCTACAGCTTTTACACCTGATTTTGCAGACAGCTCAAACACAAACAAAATGATCAGTGTGAAAAATAATAACTTTATATATTAGTTCACATAATTCTTTTGGCTGACACTTTCATGTAAACCATTAGGTTAAAATCAAATTATCAGATATCAAAATATTAAACATTTACAACAGTTAAAATTCAGGAAATAACAGACAAGAAAAACATCATGCATAACTTTATTAGAACCCTTTACATTCAGTACATGAGGGTGAATATGTTTAAAAGTATGCCTGTCTAGATTATCTGCATTGCTTTTATTAAATACATCAAAGGTAAATAAATGTTACAAGACATATTTACATCAAGTACATTTTCCTAATCTTAGTGAAGATAACAAAAAACGAATTCTAAAATCATTTAAATGACAACTTTATTATTCTGGAATACTTTTCACGGAAGTTTCTAAATAGAACTTTTATAATACTCAGTAGCATTATTAAAATTATTAACATGTATAAAACACAATATTCTAGATGCTGGGAGTATAAATGATAATACAAACACCCTGGAAGTACATATTTTATGACTGAGAAAAGCTGAGCAAGTTTTAGTTAAAAATTCAAATAGTTGTAATGGCATTGTGGTGTGATAATTGCAGCATATCCAAACAGTTGATATTATTCAATGTATACAAAGAAAACATCATCCTTTGTTATGGCATCTTCTAGCAATCTTTAGTAAACTAATTACTGAACAATGAAAAGAAAATATAACTCCACCATTAAAATAATTATCAAATATAGCCACTGTTCTTTATCAAAAAGAAATCTGGAGAATTAGTCCGAACTGTAACTCTATTACTCCAGATTTTAAACACCGGACAAAATTGCATAACTTGCTAAAGAAATAAAAAAAGGAAATCTAGAGACAGACTATTTCAGTATATACTGGACTATGATTAAATTAGTATATACTGTAGTATGTAATAAATTATTTTTTATATATAGATGATTTGTAAGTAAAATACATACATACACTATTGTAAATACTTGTTTGCATTGCTGAAATTTTATTTTTGTTTGATTATATGTTTAATTTTAATTATAATAATAAAAAATCAAAATGACAGGCTTAAACAAAGCAATGTATTTAGTTAACCAGGCATTATGAAACAAAGCTGCCATTTGCCAAAATGTATATAACTTAAAAAAGCATGATAAATATGGATAAAATATAATGGCCACAAAGAATGTGACTTCCTTATTTCTTTCATAAAATATCATAAGACAATCATATTCGTTTATTTTATACACAGGTTATTTCCACAGAAAAAAATGTCTGACTGGGTGTACCAACTTCGTTGTGAAGAACTCACATAAATTGTTAACAAATACTACTTGCTTTTTTTTTTTTATAGACAATACTTCAGTCTTCACACTGAAACTGCCTTGCCAAAAACTCACCATTTTCTGACAGGGTACACCTTGAGTGTTTGATTATGATTGATAGCACTATTGTTCATCTCTTTCATGCATGTGTTTTAACTTTGATCGAGTGACCACTTGTCATCTTTTTTCACACAAAGACATTTGTGAATTGTGCGCAGTCATGGGATGGTAATTTATATGTGTGTTCTGAGTGGCATATGATATATGCACAATGGGACTAAACCACATTCAATGACTTTCTCCGCTGTGTACAATTCTTTATGAATTACATAAGGCTGTGCAATTCATTATGAATAACACAGGGCTTTGGTACATACTGATACTGCTGACCAGTCCTACTCTCTGGACACAGACTTTATAAATAGCACCGAGAGAGTGACCGGAACACATTCTACATACTGCAGTAACTACTGTCATGGAAAATGTCTTATTATTCTGTGCCAGGAATATCAGAAGAATAAACTTAACAATGCACAGAATTATATAAGGGTGCTATACATTCAAGGAGAAACATGTTATACAGCTACAACATGATAAGTGCTGTGACAAGTAAATGTTAAAGAAAAACAAGGTCTTTCAGACCAGTCCACAGACCTTCCTATACAGATTCAAGGAAAAGCTAGCTAAACCTTTATAAGCCATGTTAAAAATATGTTAGCCTGTGGCAGTTCCCTGACCTGTAGTGAAAAACACTAGTGGTACCAGTTCACAAACTGATGGGACCACATTATACTCAAACACTTTAATACCCATCAGTCTGACCAGTGTTCTATGTAAAATTATTGAGAGAGACATCAAAGCTAAGAAATGTATAACTGCACCCTTTGGGAAATCAACCATCCTGGCTAACTACCATGTTAATAATACACCCATAAGAGTTGACCCAGTGGTTAGGAATCTGGGTATGTACATAGACAGTAGCCTTACCTTCAAGTACCACGTGGACACAGTAGGGAGGAAATCGTTTTATGCTGTGAAACTTAGAAGTAAAGCCATGGCATCTAGGTCCAAACCATCATTATCCCACTGCACTCCACCCTTATCAGATCATCATAGAGTACAGTGCTCCCTTTCATATGTACCTGATCAGGCATATGCAGCAATTAGAACAACCTCAAGGGTTTCTTACAAAAGAATACAAGGTGTAACAAACCTGCCTTATGTAAGGCACCTTAAACCCCTTTCCCTCATATCAGTCTCCTACAGACTCCTGAGGGGTGATCTGTGCCTGGCTTACAAGGCATCTCCAAACCCCACACTTGTAAATCTCCTACATATTTGTAAGTGAAAAAGTACTAGAAATACAAAGACCAGGGACCTGAAGTTTGTCTGTGACTTAAACAGAACATGCTGGAGAGACAGATGTGTCCCCAAGACTGCCTGTCCAATGAAACAGGCTTCCTATCCATGTGAAGCTGAGTTCATCTAGTACCCAGTTTAATCACAACCTAGACCAGTGGAAGGGGAATAGGACATTTACCCTGGGCCTGGCACCCATGTCCCTTATTCCTGCCCCTCAATGTCCTGTTTGGATGCAGGACATCATTATTCTTTTGGGAAATCTCGGCGAGGCTTAGAAAAGCCCCTTTGCTGGTCAGTCTAGTAACAGTCTATGAATCTATGAATCTATGAATTTATAAACAATGGAGCTTATTTGGAAGGACACCAGGGGTCTGCTTACAGCATGTAAGGTAAGAAAGATCTTGTTTCTGAATCCTCAGTCATTGCTTGAAGAGGTAACAGCAGGCCTTAATGAATGTTTATTGTGAGCTTGTTAAGGTGTTTCATGTTATTCCACATAAAGAAATAATTGACAAATTTAGTCCTTTGAATGCCAACCCCTATATAATTCAATGAATCTTTTATAGATAAAACATAGCAATAAAATGATAATTCTAAAAGCCACAAAAAGTGTTGTTTGTTTATTTTTTTGTATGAAATATCATAAAACAATCATTTTAGTTTATTTTATACAGAAAGTATTTCTGTGGAAAAACCTTCTGAGAGGGCATCCCAACTTTGACTGGTTAAACAATGGGATGCAAAACATCAGGTGGAGGTTTACCTACCTAGTCTGAAAGGAAATTGCCAGCTGTGTCCTACAGGGCTCTTCTTTTTTGGGGCATTCTTCTCAGATATAAAAGTGCAGAGCGGAATAAGCAATGGCTAGGCAAATATGCTGATGACTGCAAACTGAGTAACACTATTATTTCAATCAAAGATGACAAAAGATGACAATGTTCCATAAGATGGTTAAAAAATAAATAAATATACATCTGGGTCAGTACTAATGACATCCCCTTAAATGTCAGTAAATGGAGCATCGTGAGTATTGGTAAAACAATATAAATTATGATCATAAATGAAAAGTTCAAATCACAAAAAAATACACCTTCATGAAAACTCTTGGGAAAATAGTGGGCAGCAATTTAAACTTTGAGCAGTGTGTGTATCAACTAAAGTCTGATATTCTGAAGGGCATATTGAGTTACTTCAGGGAGATCACTATATTATTTTATATCTCACTGACCAGGCCCATTATTGACCATAGTGCAACATTTTGTAGCCTTCAAACAAACCACCAGAAAGAACTTGAATAGTTACGATGATTCCCAAATTAAAAGGATCCCAGGATCAGAAAAGTTGAAGTATTCAGAAATACTTTGTGCACTGTCATATATACTGCTTCTTATAGGTTATAAATACTGCTTATTTTGTAAGGCAGTGTCTGAACTGCAACACTGAGAAGCTAACAGCAGAGCAGGTAACATAACAGAAAAAATAAGTGCCAGTAGTAGAAAAAAACATTACCTAGCACTTTCCAAGATTAGATAATAAGTTTGTCCCTACAATTAGAAGCTAGACATTAAATCCTTTCAAAAGAACCTTGATACAGCCATGACCCTGTGGTATACGGGAGGGAAGCCCTAACTATGACTTCAGGGAGCCAGGTTGGCCCAGCGCTTGAGCACTGGAAGGACCAAGACAGGGATTTTGGTAATGGGCAGTCATCTTTATTCTGGGGGCAGGTGGAGGCAGTGTGACTCACTTCATGACAGACCCTAACAGGAGGGTTGAGGGATTTCTGGCTGCATATGTTAAGGCAGTGCAGTTTGCTCAGCATTTAGGCCAGGAGGGCATCCCCAGGTGTATATAGAGGTGTGGGGGAACCTCACAATGAGCAGCTTAATGGTGGCCACCAGCTAGTGTGGGGATCAGGTAACCAAATTCAGTGGAAGGGATCCAACAGCTGAATGAAGGCCTGTTGGCTTCAGACTTTCACCGATGATGGAGAACAGATGGGCTGATTAGCTTTTGCCCTGGCCAGGAACAAATGAATCATAGGTCTGCCATCTTCACCAGGCAATAAGCAGGCTGGATTCCATCCTGAAGAGGGGAATGAAAAGGGTTGATAGGGGGCAGGCAGTGGTGAGCTAGTGGGGATTAACTGAAAAAAATATACTCTTGATATGTATACGGAAAATAGAAAATATATATATATAAACGGGGTTACATACTTTAATTTTCTTGAAGGCCAGTAGGTCATAAGTTTGACCATCTAACCTATGAAAATATAAGTCATAATGTATAATACAGAGAGAGAGAGAGAGAGGGTGAGTGTGAGACTACCTGTCTTTATCTGAGAACATATTTTATATTACTTAGAACTTGAAATAAAAAAATAAATGCTAGTTGGTTATCTACAATTGGAGTTGATATATCAGTAATTAATTTGTGTGTAGTACAGACAATCCAGGTGTACCCCTTAAGTACAATATATATGAATAATTCTGTTTCACAAGCACTTCATATGAGCTTTGCAATGGTGCCGCAATAGTCTGGGAGAGGCATCTTTAGGAATCCAGGTCCAAAACATCTCAAATAGAAGAACATTCTGAATGTTGTTGATCAGCGACTGTCTGACTGCTGCTGAAAGGCAGAAAATGGAGCATAACACATGATGGTATCGCCAACTAGGAGGACAGAAACAATAGCGTAAATCCACTTGCATGGTGAGTAATTTCAAATTATGTGCTAGGACTACCCCTGCTTACTGAATAACACTGGCACCAGGCATAAATCAATGTTAATTATTAACCTATTCAACAGGCGCCAAGAAGCTGGTCACCTACTAGTGTGGAGTCTCAGTGCTGCTAAACCAGCTGAGGTGGAGAAGTTGAACAAGTCACGATAGAGGAGACAGTTCAGTGCACTGTGTGAAGTTTAATTGACTTGATGGAGCACTTGCATGATTGTTCATAAGTTCATAGGTTGGTACTAGGCTATCGGCCCTAGGGCCTATACAAGCCTAGCCATAACAATTCCGTGGCTATTTCTTCCCACACTATTTACTTTTCTGGACCCCTGTCTAGCACGGCGACTGACGTGATCCCCGGGGTGAATTTCCTATCTCCCATCCAATTGTCAAGGTTCCTTTTGAAAAGTGCCAAAGAGGCGCTCTGCTTGACATGTATAAGCAGTCTATTCCAGAGTCTGGGGAGTCTCTGGGTCAAGAACCTATCCCTCCAGCATGTTTTGTTTATTGTGAGGACAAGGTTTAGATCCCTGGAGCATGTGGCTCTAAAGGATTGGGCTTTCTTTAGGTGTAGCATGTCCAACAGCTCTGGGTTTGACATGGCCTTGTATGTTAAGCAGAGATTACCTATGAGTAGACGATATGTGACAGAGAATAGCTGGAGCTTTTTAAGGTGGTCAGCATAGGGCATCTGCTTTAGGCCTGAGATTCTTTTAGTGAGGTATTTCTGTGGCCTTTCCAGTTGTTGCATATGTCTTGAGAGGTACATACCAAATGGGGTGTTGTATTATATAATGGGTCTAATGAGGGATGAGTACAGTGGGACAATGACCTCCTTTTTCCTGGATGAAAAGCCCTTAGTGATGAGGTGTGCCACATAGAAGGATTTCCTGACTGTTGTGGTGATGTGGTTATCAAAGGTGAAACCACTGTCCACCTGTGTCCCTAAGTCTCTTATCACACTTTTGGTGTTTAGTGTACTGCCACCTATGTGGTAATTCACGGGTACATGTTTTTTCCCAAAGGGGATAACTATACATTTCTTGGCATTGAGCTTGAGCCCATGGCTCTGGCACCAAGTATCTGTTTCTGTAAGGACCTTTAGTAGAGTATCCGCATCATTTGGGGATTCAATAATGGCTCCCAGTTTGCAGTCATCTGCAAACTTTGTTAGCCAGGATCCCTTAGTGTTGGCCTGTACTTCAGAGAAGTAGATGCCAAACAAGAGCGGTCCCAGGACTGAACCGAACCCTGCAGTACTCCACTTGTCACTTGTCTGGAGCTGGATTTGGCGTCGGCTACTTTTACAGTGTGGGTTCTGTCAGTAAGCCAGTTGGCAACCCATCGAGTGAAATAGGGATTAATGCCCAGCTTAGTAAGTTTATCTATGATTCCAGAGTGGGGGATGGTGTCAAAGGCCTTGGTGAGGTCCAGATAGGCTGTGTGGACTGCCTTACCTTTGTCCACAGCTCTAGAGACTGATTCAAAGAAGGCAATCAGGTTCAGGAAACAAGATCGGCCCGTCACGATCCCAAACTGGGTGGGGTCCAGTGTTTGAAGGTTGCCAATGTCTTTGTTTATAAGTTCCATGATAATGCCTTCCATGGCATTGCAGATCAGGCTCATCAGACTAATGGGGTGGTAGTTCCTGGGATCCAAGGTTGATTCCCCCTTGTGGAGTGGGATAACTGTAGCTGTGCACCACTCAGTGAGCACAAAGCCTGAAGGGAGGCTATGATTAAACATGACACTTAGGTGAGGTGACAGTTAATTTTGTAGTTCATGTAATACAGAGCCAGGGATGTCATCTGGTCCCATGAATGCTGTATTCTTAGCTTTGGAGAGTACGTTTTTTACCTGTGTGGCTGTTATTACCGGAATTTGGCAAACTTCCGGTATTGAGATGGGCCATTTCGGGGGTGAGAGGGGGCTCAGAGCAGATCTGAGCATTGCCATTTAGATTCTACACATAGTTATAGAATGCCTTGTGGTTGTCTTTGGAATCTTTGGCAATTTTATTTTCATAACTAGCTTTGGAGGATTTTGGGATCTCAGCTTCTTACTGAGGCTGGTAAGGGAGTTTTTTTGCATCCTGGGATTTTCCTCTTTTCTGCAACAGTTTCTTCCTTTTGTTGTAAAGTTTGTTTATGGCAGGGGACCACCTGATTGGCTTCCTTTTTTTGGAGGAGAGCATCTTGGTTCTATTTAGGATGACACAATCCATGCATGAGTGGATCTGCTGGTACAGTGCCTTAGTGTAAGATTCAGCAGTCAAACTTTCAGTTCCCATCTGCATGGGTGTCATGAAGTTTGTCACTTCTGACTTGAGTAGCATGAAGTTGGCTTTGGAGAAGTTTTTTATGGAGGTTTCCTTACTGCGGGTGGGGGTGGGATGTGGATGTTAAGGGTGATTAGCTTATGGTCAGGCCCGACCAACGAGGGGGTGACCATAGGTGTGGAGCATTGATTTCCCATGTTGGTAATGACCAGGTCTAGGATATTGGAGCCCCTGGTGGGACTATGGTTTAGTTGAGCCAGGGCATTGGAATTTATGAATTCCAAGAACCGTTGGGCAAAGGTGTTGGTACACGAGTAGTTTCCCTATAGCTTCTCTGAGATCTGAGTTTCTATAGTGCTTAAGCAGTTTGAATCTGATGTTATCATCCTAAAGGTCGAATGTCAGACAACTAGTCTGCATCAACCTTGTCTCTAATTCTTATATTGAAGTTCACAGTGCATTTGATCAGCCAATCAGATGACTGCATAGATTAGTTGGTCTCATATTACAGTTACAACTTTTTAATGAATGGGAAGCACACAGCATGCTCTGTTGTGTAATACTATTAACTACAGTCAGAGTGATTTAATGTGTCTAACTAGCAGCTGTAAGAAGTTGTCTTTTTGTATTTTTGTACATTGTGTGGCAGTTTATTTATTTATTGACATTTGTTAACTGGGTTAGTCCAGCTAGGACAGGAGCCTATTTTCAGTGGAGACCCAAAGAGAAAAGCTCCAGTTACAGACAGTTTACAGTATATAAAAAATTTACACTCCAGGATAGTAAAATTAAAACTACAGTTCAGCAAGAAATACAGTGTAAGATGCATACACATCATAACAAACAAATAGCTATGTACAATATATATAAAAATAGACAACAAGTTGAGCTAAGAGTCTGTCTGCAGGCAGTATTTGTATCACTTGATGTTAATGACAACTATATAGCTGAGTGGTTAGCTAAGAGTCTGGCTGCAGGCAGTGTTTGGAAAAGATTATGGTCAGGGTGACACGTCTACATCACTCAGCTATAAGTTGTCATCAACAGCAAGTGATACAAGCACACAACAGATTCACACAAGCAAGCTGAACAGACAGCTGATTGGTAAGTCATCCTGCACTGATCAAGATGAAGGTATTTGGTAATCCCCCCCATTAAACACGGAGTGGCATGCAGACAGTGACACTGCCATAGCAAAGTTGGATAGTAGTATGGAAAATGGCACTCCTACAGCTTACAGCAGAAAAACCTGGTGACATTCACTGGTTTTGAGTGGCAGAAAAAAAAATAAAAGAATGCTGAAAAAATGTGCATGTATGCATTTATACATGGCATAAATCTAGCTATGCTAATGCATGTTGTGTTTTACCTTGGATATTGTTTCTTGAGTGATACTTAAATACACAGAGAATTTCTGTGTCTGTCTTTAAGCACTGTTGGTGACTCCCTTCTGGGTGAAGGAAGTAACTCTATATTTTTTGTCTGTGAGTTGCCTAAACTGATAGAACTGCTTTCTGTTTTACCAGCTCCATTTTTGTTTTCTGTTTTAAGAAATATGTTTGGCCTGGTATTTTTGTTCTATGTGGCAGATATACGCTTAAAGTACCTATGCTGCATATTAAATGTTTTTTTCCCATTGATTAATTTGTTTCTTGAGTGAAAGTTAAATACCAGAGAATTTCTGTGTCTTTGTCTTTTCTGATAAGATTCAAGGTCTGCAAAATCTACAAGCACTGGTTGTCAGCTCACTGCTGGGTGAGGAAAGTAAATCTGTATTTTTTGTGTGTGAGTTGCTTAAAGTGATAGAGCTGATTTCTGTATTACTTGTTCTATTTTTTTGTTTAAGAAATCTGCTTAGCCTGGTGTCCCTGTTCTATGTGGCAGAGAGACATAAATTACCCAGGCTGCACAGTTCACATTTTTTTGTTAGTTTGTTTTGTTGAGTGGTGCTTAAATACACAGAAAATTTCTGTGTCTTTTTCTCTATGATAAGATTCAAGGCCTGCAAAAACTACAAGTACTGCAGTGAGTTACTTAAAATGATAGATCTGCTTTCTGTTCTATTTTTATTCTGTGTGGCAGACAGGCACTTAAATTACATAGGCTGCACATTTCACATGTTTTTTTTTCCATTAATTAATTTGTTTCTTGATGGATACTTAAATGCACAGAGAAGTTCTGTGTCTTTTTTATTTCTGATAAGACTTAAGGCCTGCAAAAACTACAAGCATGGTTGGTGACTCCCTGCTAGTTATTTTTCCCACCCACCATCTCATTCTTTGATTTGTCTTTTAAACTTGGTGATTTTAAGCTGTCCACTCTTAGTGTAAATTGAGCTTTATAAGCTCCTCCCTTTCTATACTGCTGTTTTTATCTTGAATCACTTATTTGCCTATCCTCATGTTTATTTTGAATTAAAGTGCATTTTGCCTTTCATTGTCTGTTCCACTGATTTACTTGCTCTGAATTCATTATCTGGCTAGCTGTTAGATAAAGTAGTGTATTTCTACATTCTAGCAAGCTCTTTTCTGTGTTTTTACATCAAGAAGACAGTGGATTTTCCATTTAGTGGGAGTGGGTGGTTGCCTGGTCTGTATAGGATGGGGAAACACTCTAGAGATTCCTACATGTAGTTGTTTTATTGGCTGGAGGACTTATTAATCTGCTTACCTTGTTTTTAGTGCCTTTATAAATTCTGCACAACTGAGTGGCTGTCCATTTCAATAAAGTGATATACTTATATTTAATAATCATACTTTTATAAACTGTTAAAATTACACTGCTGTTATCTTGAAATAGTTACTGCCTTTCCTTAAGTTTAAGTTTCTTTGTGGTAGCATTTCATTCCAGGCACCCTTTTACTTTGCTTTTACATTAGGAGGACTGAGGTTATTCATCTAGTGACAATAGGTGTTTACCTGGTTTATTTGACTTGGGAAGCACACACAATTATTCTAGGTGTAGTTATTTTATTGGCCAGAGGACCCAGCAGTCAGTTTTCTCTATTCCAGCTCAGTGCCCTGTACAGATGCAAACATCTGGAAACATTGCTTATTTTCATTATACTGTGAAAGTTTACTGGTCACATTTATTGTTTATTGCACTTCTTTAACGTTTAAAGTTACATTTTCAAACTGCTGCAAAGGCTGCTGTTCTGCATTGAAATACATCGTATCTAGTGGTTCTTAGTATTAGGAATCTGTTGGAGGTTCCTTAACATTTGGGCTCCAAACCAGTCATTTTACATTAAGGGGGTCAAAGTCTGCACTCTTGAGGCAGGAGAGGGCTGATTTCATCTATATGACCTGGAGACTGCTGATAGAAAACTCACTGTCTGCTTACTTTACTGGCCTTAGGGCATAGTTATGATTGTATATACACCCTGCATTTCTCAAAAGCTCCTCTTTGCATGGCAGCAATTACTGGTGCTTTGCATACATGCAATCACCAGAAGATGGAATTTCCCCATAAAAAATACCTCGGGGCTTTACTTCAGTCCTGCATTACTAATAGGGCAACTAGTCTGCAAGGTGAGCAGCATTTATGCATTTAGTTAGGACTATTTAGGTCTAACTTACCTTATTATAGCACTCAGGACTATTGCTGCCCAGAGAGCATCTGATTTGGCACTGGGGAGCATCGCTGGTTGGGTTAGTTGCAGATTACACCAAGTAAGTACTTTTCCCTCATCCATTTACACTCTCAACTCCTACCCTTTCAGCTACACATTAGGACCTGCAACCATGGACAGGCACTTTCCTGCTATTGCTGCATCCAGCTTGGTGAACATGGGCAACCTAAGGCAATGTAACAATTGCCTTAAGGACACTGACAACCACTTAATTCCCGAAGAGACAAATACAGTATGTAAGAGATGTAGTTACACATTGACAACAGAGGGTAGGCTATCACTTACAAACACAAAAAGAACCAGGTAGGCTGTCAGTGATTCACACACACACTCATTGCACCTGGAAAGGACCACACACATAGACCCACATATGCAGAGGTGCTCACATGTAACTTACCCAAATTTCAAAGACCTGTCAGGCACAGTCCTCAGAAACTCTGCATGTACACAAACAAGACAATTCCCATCACAAGACATAAAGCCACATCTCACTGTGTCTCAAATACCAAGCCTATAAGGTTAAACACTCTGCAACCCACTATTCTGGTCATTGGAGACTCCATTGTGAGACACACTGATGTCTCTCTATTACAAGGCTATATAAGGGGAAGGTTACAGTTAGTTGCCTGTCAGGAGCCAGGATTCTCTAGATCATTCAGGCACTCAGGTCACCTACACCTACGTACCAGTATGACTCAGCCATAGTCCATGCAAGCATAAATGACCTGAAACATACCTCCTTGGACTATATGAAGACAGACAAGATTTGGCTCTTTGAATATATGTCACAGGCAGGTATGAGCTTAGCATTGAGCAGCATTCTAGCATCTCCAAGGATGATGCCATACTACCAGCAGAAAATGATCAACTTTAACAATTGCCTTAGTTACTGGTGTCATTCCAAAAGGGTCCAATACTTGTCAGCCTGGCAGGACATCATTGACAGGTCATGCTTCTTTGCCAGGGATGGTCTTCACTTGTTACCTCTAGGCTTTTGGATATTGGCCAAGACATTATCTACCCCTATAGTGCCTTTTTTAGGCATTACCAAACAGACAAACCTCCCTACATAACAAAAGCTACTCAGGGCAAACTAAAGGTGTTACTGCTCAATGCTATGAGTCTCAACAAGAAACTGCACTCCCTGGAAGGTCTCACGCTGGAGAATGCTGACGTCTGTGCAGTTACTGAAACATGGTCTAAAGCCACAGAAAGCTTTCTAGCGGTGCATGGCTATAATGCCTTTCACACATTCCAACCACTCACTGAACATGAAATAGAAAAGGCAGAGGTGGGTCTGTCTACATAAAGGATAAGCACACCTCAAGGCTGGTCAAACAATATGACATGCTTGAGCTACTCCAAGTCCAACTAACGGAGGGAAAAATCCCTTACAATATCCTTTCTAGCTACAGGTCCCCCAGCATGAACCAGGAAAACCATACCTCATACCTGAAGTTACTAGAATCACTCACCATATAGCCCACTAAAATACTCATGGGTGATTTTAACCATCTCTTCATTAATCAGGAGGCATATACAACCACTAACATGCAGGCTCAAAGATTTCTTGACTTTGTAATTTCAAATGCCCTGGAGCAGCTAGTTTGCACTCCCACTATGGAAACAAATATTCTAGAGATGGTACTCAGAAATACAGAAGAGTGATGCACCCCCTCCCCCATGTGATGACCTCACCCCCCTCACACTAACCCCTGAAACTTTAAGGACTTCTCTAAGGTAAATTACCTCCTATTAAGGGATGGCATAGCTAGTTTCTAAGCTACCTAAATTTAGAAAATGCAGAAATCTATGTAGAGGTGTACACAAAAGCCTTGTACAACCACATAAACAACCGTATAGTAACAGCAGTATCATACCAAAATAAAACCAGGTCAAACTGCAAAAACAAGCCACCCTGGTGGATCCCTAGTATCATTAGGTTGTACAACAAAAGAAAGAAAATCCTGTCAAGAAGTGACAGGAAATGTGTATAACACAGCAAAAAGTCTCCCATTAGTCTAAACAAGCAAATCAATGAACTAATCAAGTCTCTGAAAGCAGGATTTGATGTAAAAATAGCCTTCAAAGTAAGGACAACCACAAGCTATTTTTCAATTATATCCACAGTCTTAAGGGCAACACCCAATAATGTACAGTATTAGTTGTAGATGGCATCAGCTATACTCAGCCAAAAGATATAGAAAATCTGCTGGCTGACAAATTCAGCTCAAATGTCATCTTCCCATCATCCTCACTTCTCCCCAAGAAAATACCCTCCACCACTCACCCACCAATTATCACCAAAGAATAGAACACGGCTTCAATGGGGCCCAATGATATACCAGCTAGCCTCTTGAACAGCTTAAATCAGGCCTATTAGGATCTCTGTTTAACTAAAGCCTCCAGAATGGCTTTGTCCAAATAGAGTGGAGGACAGCAACAGTCATCCCTCTGCATAAAGGGGGGCCATCTACTGACCCAGAAAGTTATAGACCCATAAGTTTGACTTGCCTTATATGTAAGGCCATGGAAAGAATAATCATAGACCTGATAAATAATGACAAAGGAGACTTCCAAACACTGGACCAGGCCCAATTCAGCTTTGTTAAGGGCAGGTCATGCCAACTGATTCTGGTGGATTTCTATGAGAAAATCACTAACTCCATTGATGAGGGTAAAACAGTACATATCACATACCTTGACCTGGCCAAGGCATTTGACACAATTCCCCACTCAGGTATTATAAATAAACTCACAAAACTAGGCATAAATCCCTACTTCATCGGATGGATAGCCAATTAGCTCATGAAAGGACACATGGTTAAAGTGGGTGAATCCAGATCCAGCAAGAGGCCAGTTACTAGTGGTGTGGCACAGAACTCAGTACTGGAACCACTCCTGTATGGAATATATTTCTCTGAAGTCAAGACTAATATGGAAGGCCTCTGGATCACTGCAAGCTGGGGGCAATCACTGATTCCCTCTAATGATATTGATGTCATTCGAGATGGTCTAGATTAGACAGATGACTGGTGCCAGAACCATGGCCTAAAACAAAAAGTAAAAAAAAATGCATTATTATATTCTTTGGGAAGTCTACTATCTCTGCAAATTACAACATCAATAGCACACTTCTAAGAGTAGACTCAGAGGTAAGAGATATAGTTACACAGATAGAGAGTAGCCTAAACTTTGCCCGCCATTTGTCCACAGTGGTGAGGAAGTCCTTCTATGTGACATTACTTATAAGTAAAGGTATGGCATCCAGATCCAAGGAAAATATAATCCAACTGTACTCAGTGCTCATTAGACCAATAATCGAGTACAATGCACCATGTGGCATGTACTTCACTAGGCACTTACTGCAGCTTGAGTGATCTCAGAAGTTCCTCACAAAGAAAATACAGGGTGAAGCCAACATGTCCTATACAGATAGTCTAAAAGCCCTTTGCCTCCTACCAACTGTTAAGGGGTGACCTATGCTTGACCTACAAGGCACTCACAAATCCTGCCCGATGGAGCTGCTACACATCCGCAAGTCAAACAGCATGAGGGTCACCTGATCTAGGGATCTAAACTTAGTCAGCGACTCAATGAAAACATGCTGGACAGACAGATATGTGTCTTAGATATTGCCCCTTCTATGGAACAGGCTCCCTAGTCACATTAAGCACAGCCCTTCACTGGCCCTCTTCACATACAGTTTGGATCAATGGATGGGGACTAAAAAATTCACACCTGGGGTAATGCCTATGTCCTTTATGGATGTGGCAATCTTTAACCTCTCTTCCCTCTCTCTTTTGAGAGTGTGTGTTTTAACTTCCCCCCCAGTGTGTGGCTCTTCATTTATAATAAAAAGTTATATTTACTTATTTTTTAAAATACCCCATGACAGAGGTGACATATATATACAATTTGTGTTTGCCATCATGTATGCTCAAGAGATTTTTTTTTTGATACCTTGTATGCAACATGGTTTTTGGAATTTAAAATAAAATGATGAACAGGCAATATTTGAAGCCTAGAGGTGCAGTAGGAGGTAACTGCAGAAATGCCTGGAGACATCACTCAGCTGTGATACTCAGTGTATAGGCACAATTCCATGCTATCGTCTTGCCCCTAGGGGCCATATATTGGGTAAAATTGGGTTATATTGGCTAGGCTTGTAAGGGGTCTTAAATTGTTAGCCTAGCAATCTCATATGAACCTATATCATCCTGCCTGCAGAGTTATGGTGAGGAACAAGGTGAAGCTGTATGTTCCTACACATACAGGCTTGATGGTGCTCTGTGATAAGGCACACCCTCTAGTGCATTATTTTGTAAACCAGGTCCACATAATACAATAAAATTAAAAACATATGTAATACATATAAAATACATTAAAAATATTTGAGCTATTTATTTTCTTCTCTGAAGATAACATGAATATCATTACAGTTAAGGATCAAAAGAATTAACTTTTGAGATTTTTGCTGTCCAGTACATAATGCAAATTACATCCTAGAATTAAATAAAAGAAAATTCATCCCAAATCACGTGCTCATTGTCAAGTATCGAAGTGGAATGAACAACATCATTATACATGCAGAGAAATTATGCCATTCTTCTTCTTTCGGCTTTTCCTGGTTAGGGGTCGCCACACCAGAACACCGGTTCGCTAATGATTGGCAGTAGATTTTTACAGTGCTGAGGTGCTAGCCCGATGCCCATTCACATATGTTTTTTGAACGCCACTCGACCGCGGGGAGGACATGCAGACTCCACACAGAAGTCACTCCAGCCGAGAATCAAATGGGAGAACCTCTTGCTGTGAGGCGACAACGCTACCACTGCACCACCGCGGCTTCAGAAATTCAGAAAATATTCTGAAAGCTAGTCTTTAGAGTATTTCAAAAAATATTTCCCCCAAAAAGGAACAAGAAAAAGGTAACTGTAATCAATGTTAACTGCCGGCAAAATGGCTTATGTAACAAAAGCTAACAAGTTGTTTTATTAGCTCACTTTTCCTGACTAACAGAAAGCTCCGTTACTGTGTCCACTGTGAGAGATGATTGTTCACACTGTAGGATTTGATATTCTACACAAAAAAATGTTGGTGTTTTCACTCAAAGAATTTTCATGGATAATGTAGTCTTGACTTTCAGACTGGTGTTTATTAAAAGTACCTCAGAAAACTCACATCACAGGAATGTAAATATGCCTGTTTTACTATTTTATTCTTAAACTTCCTGCTGTTAAATACTTAGCACTTCCTTCATGAACCCCTGTGCAGGCTCCTTCTCCCCAACATCCTGTATATTTGGCAACCACCCAACAGTTCACATGACATGTTCCTACGTGCGTATGTAGACAGGATTATATCACCCCTAGTCATATCTGAGTACTCATCAGTAAATATTTTAGTTTTAGCAACACTCTTTTAAAGTAACATTTTGATGGTTTCTGAGATTAGTGTAAGATGCTAGCATATATCATTCCAAGAGTACTCTAACAATATATCATAGAGACTTAAATCAATAAGCTGCTAATGACTTTCATTCTGTAGTCATGGGTTTGAGTCTCTTAATATCCATTTTCATACAGTCTGACTAAGCAAGTCACTTCAAGGGGTTATGAAATAATGTTTTTTCCTTAAAAAACATATTACGCTATTTCATAAACAACTTTTGCATATCAGTAACAGTGTGAAATGTATTAATTTTTGTTGATGGGTAGAAATAATCCTTTACAATATTGTAACTCTTGGTCAAACTAACGGACAGGTTTATCATCTATGTTGTCATTTTTGGCACTTATCAAAATGCAGGTGCAGTGATTTTGTTTTCTTCTGCAACTATTCCTGTCTACTTTTATCCATATGTTAATTCTAAGAAAAGCACTTCACCATAAATGCACCACTGATGTTCATCTGGGATCTGGAGTACATTCATGGGTGTGGTCACTGTGTATACACTGTGCAGTCCTTATTTTTTATGGACTGCTGAACCAGTCGTGGTGTATTCCCAAAGTGAGCCTTTGCTGATTGTCTTCAGAAATTTGGTTAGATTTGTTTTGCTTATAGCTGACCAAATTAACTCCATAACTCACAGTGTGTGGATAAATCTGGTGGCAAATTATTATGCATGCAATAAAACACCTTATATTGTATTTCATTTTACAGCCAATTACATTACTATAGTCTTTACACAGTAGTCATAAGATTATGTTGTTTCAATAAATGGCTGTAAGTAGGGAAATTGAAGCTTTTTCCATTCTGTTGGAAAGACAAGTTTACAAACTAGACATATTAAATGGTGGTAGTTATATTCAAACAGAGGCTATTTAATGAGTGTAACAGGACACAACTTAGAGGGATAATTACATTTTTCTCATGAATTAATTATGGCTCAGTATAAATTCCTTGTACATAAAACAAACAGCAGATGAATATCACTGTTCTATCATCCTTCTGAAAGTTAATGCTGTATTACTTACTGGCAAGGTTTATTTATTTATTTTATTTATTTATTTATCTATGCTTTAGTTAGCTATTTATGCAAATGTGTTTACTTGGTTAGAACACTGATTCAGATGGACCTATTTATTTATTTATTTATTTTATTTATTATCAGTTTGATTACTGGGGAAGTCCACTGGGCCAAGAAGTGTCCATTTTCAGTGGAGGCCCGGGGAGAAAAGCTCCATAAACAATTTAATACATATAGGATACAAAATGTAGGATAAAGGTTGCAAAGCAAAATACCATACAATGCAGGTTTGCAAAATATAAATAAAGGTTACAATGTGAAAATACAAGAGTTGGATTCAAACATTTGAGACATAGTATACATTATGAGACGGTTTAACAACTTGACTGCAGAGGGTTTTTTTTTTTAACAATATTTACATGTTAGGAGTTAGTTAAATCTGCTGGTTCTAGATCCTTAGATAAAATAGAAAATAAAGAGAGTGTAGTGGAGGGGGGTAGTGGGGAGCTTAGTGGGGAGTCCCTAGGATTTATGTGGGGTGAAAGCAGGAGCATTTCCATTTAGAAGATAGCCAAAGAAAAAGTTGGCTCTTGAAGGATTCGATGTTGGGCATAGTCCTGAGGGAAGGAGGCAGAGAGTTCCATTTTCTGCCTAGAGAGAAGGATAATAAATGCTGGCCAGCGGGTCGCTTGGGTTTGGGAATGGAGATTAGGTTTTGGTGCTCAGATCTCAGTGACCTGTTAGGGGTGTATGGAGGAAGGATGTCCTTTAATACTGGGCATTTGTCTGGGGAGAAAATTAGTTTGTGAGCGGTGATTAGTTGAAGATAGTCTAGGTGGTTAGGGAGTTCTAACCAGTTCAGAGAGTGTAGGCCGAGGCAGTGGTGAGTTGACATTTTGGATTTAGTTGCAAATTTAGAGATCTTATTATAGCAAGCTTCAAGCTTAGAGGTTTAGGTGGCTGAAAAATTGGTTAGTAGAGGGGCTCCATATAGAAGGGAAGGGAGCAGGTAGGTGATTGCCAAGGTATTTGTAGTGGAGTTGGAAAGGAAATGATTGTTCCTATATAGCATACCTAGCTTTTGGTGGGTTTTCTTTATGTTTTGTTAAACGTGGAGATCAAATTTGAGGCATTCATCTATGGTAATGCCAAGGAGTTTTGCAGAGGGAACCACTTCAATGGCAGTGTTAGTTTGGCTTAGGACATTAAAATTGTTTTTGTCCAAAGAGGAAGTCTTGGAAGGGAGAAAAATTAGTATTTTGGATTTATTGGAGTTGAGAGAAAGGTGATTTTGGTGCATCCAGTTCTCTGTGGTGGTGAAGGCTAATTGGGTTTTGGTCAGTAGTTCAGGAAAGTTTGGGGCAGAACAGATCAAGGTAGAGTCATCAGCATATTGGATGACTGTGGTGTCAGGGACGAAGGTGTGAAGGTTATTTATAAAGATGTTGAAAAGCATGGGTCCAAGGATAGATCCCTCAGGAACGCCAGTAGGTGTAGGCAGGAAGGAAGAGTTTTTCCATTTGACTGCTTGAGATCTATCAGAAAGATAACTGGAGAACTAGGATAGAGTATTTGTTGAGAGATTGAGATTAGCCAGATGATGAAGAAGGTGTGTGTGGGAGATGGTGTCAAAGGCTTTTGAAAGATCTAGCAGGACTGCGGATACAATGAGTCCAGAGTCTCGTACTTGATTGACAGTTTCAAGGAAGGAAAGTAGGGCAGTTATGGTACTGTGGCCAGGACGGAAGCCGTGCTGGGTGGGTGTTAGGAGGTGATTCTGAATTAGGTAAGGTAAATGTTGGTGGTGGACACATTTTTCTAGAATTTTAGATATTGGGGAGAGTAGGGCGATAGGGCGGAAGTTAGAAATAGTAGTGTTTTTGCCTCCTTTGTGAAGAGGAAGTATGTAGGCTGAACGCCAGAGTTTTGGAACATATGACTCATTTATGGATCTATTAATCAGAATACTAATTGGGAGAGTGATTCCTTCAGCTGCATGTTTGAGGAAGCAAGAGGGAATGTTGTCAGGGGCAGTGGAGCATGGCTTTAGCTTGGATAGAAGCTTTTTTATGGTAGTTGTGGAAACAGGTTTGAGATGAAAATTGATGGGATTGTTGTTTGGGTTGCAGGGTGATGTAGAGAGGAAGTTAGATGGGTTATTATTAGAGAATGTTTTGGTTAGTTTAGCTATGGATTCTGTAAAGAAGGTGTTGAACTGGGAGCTCAGTTCACTGTCAGTTAGATTAGGGTCAGGGCAAGGGTTGTTTTGAGATCCTGGATGAAGTAGGGAGTTGACTGATTTCCAGAACTGTTTTGGGTTTTTATTGTTATTGGACTGCAGTTTATTGTAGTAGTTTTTTTTGTCCTTGGTAATAAGTTTTTTTACTTGATTGCGGAGTTGGGTATAAAGGAATAAGGTAGAAGGCAGTTTATTTTTTTGATAGAGCTTCCAGGATTTGTCTCTGTGACGCATAATTTGTTTAGTTTCTTTGGTCAGCCATGGGGCAGAATTAGTTTTGATTCGTTTATTTCTTAGTGGGGCTAGTGAGTTAAGAGTATCTAGGAAGATAGAGTTGAAGTGCTCAACAGCATTGTCGAATGAGAGGGTATTTAGAGGTTGCCAGTTAATATGTTTAAAGATGTTAGAAAACGTTGAGGGGTTGAAGTTGCTGAGGTTACGAGTTTGAATGTAGAGATGCTGGTGTTGGATGGAGCTGCTTGATCAATGGATGAAGGCAGGGAGATGGTCGCTGAAGGTGTCAGGGATAGTGCCACTGAAAGTGATTTTGTTTGGATGGGAGACTAGAATCCAATCTAAGATTTAAGCTCAGTCCAAGTATGGAATACACACACATCAGTAAAATAGTAAATTAAAGTAAAGAATATCAAAACAAAGTAAAAAGTCATAAAACAGAGTGCACAACCTAAGCATCTGTAACATTGTTTGTAGTCTTAAAAAAAAAAAAAATCCTCAGGTAAAATGAAAGAAAAAAAATAGGAAAAAACGTAATAGGTTCCTTGGGGAAAAAAAGTGTGTCAAAAACAAACATTCCAAAATGGGAAGCCACCTTCAAAGAAACAGTTTATTAATTAATAATCACAAAGAACACAGTAAGCACTTTTGTCAGGATGAAGGTGCTTATAGCGTTCTACGTAATAGAAAGGTGAAAAGCATAGAGAATCTTGGGATACTTGTCTGTGGGCAAAGATGAGATGGGGCATCTTTGAAAGCTCGCAGCATGATCTTAAGAGTAAGATTAAACCTCTCCTGGGAATATTTGTTTGTAGACAGTAAGGTGTTGTCTTTATCTGCTTTACCTACAAATTCTTTCATAAGCAGGTCAGCAGGTCTTACAAATATATGGCACATTCATCTGTCAGCATTTCTCAACAAAAGACAATCTTGATAAAGTATGTAACAAAGCTTTTGACCTCTTTTCTGTCTTGATAGAGGAAAGAGCCATGTATCACTTTACCTGGTAACATAGTATCACTTTACCCAGTAACATAGTATCAGTTTACCAATTAACAGTCTACCACCACCTAAGTATACTTCATATCTGTCCTGCTTTGGGATACTAACAGATCTCACAATGTCTTTAGATGTCTTTTGAAATGTTTTTAGGTAGCAGGAAAGACAAAAAAACAGCTTTGGTTTTGTCTCCTGGATTTCTAACCTGGCACTGCTCACATATCTTCCTTTGCCCTCTCAAATCTGTACCATTACCTGGCCAATAGAAATTTGGCATAAGCTTTCTTCTGATGTGCTCTCTGCCCATATGACCTCAAAATGGAATATCATGATCTATGGTTGGAGGTGCCTGATGGTAGGCCCTCGGGATTCTAAGCTGTTGTACCATTTCTCCTTCTACCCCACCCTCCTGAGTCAATCTCTGTAAAATAAATCATTGTCCCAATGTACAGACCCTCCCTGCCCTTGGTAATTCAGACCCTCCTTGGCTACGTTCCTCAAATATCGTATAGTGGGATCTGAATGTTGTGCCTTCTTCAGAGCATTCTTTTTTTATTCTTCCCAGGTGTCCTTCAAAAGTAAATCTAGTAAATGTTGACAACATTTGGTTCATATTCAGCCTTACTGCTGTTATCCACCTGTTCCTCAGATGTACTCCCTCCCAGCCATTGATAGCTGTCACTCATGTTCAGGTTTGCTCCTATTACCTAGCTGTTCCCTAAGGTCTCCATACCAACAGCCTGTGCTGATGTGGGTACTGGCGGGATCTCCTGCATGCTGCATTATCCTCATGGTTGTTTTCATGTCTGACTGCACGTAAATGCACACACACAAGGTATCGCATAATCAAATGTCATTTCCTATTTACATATCTGAAGGAATGACATCAAAGACTGACACTGCATAATCAAATGTCATTTCCTGTTTACATATCTGAAGGAATGACATCAAAGACTGACACTGCATAATCAAATGTCATTTCCTATTTACATATCTGAAGGAATGACATCAAAGACTGACACTGCATAATCAAATGTCATTTCCTATTTACATATCTGAAGGAATGACATCAAAGGCTGACACCTAATTGTTTCTTCGTACCCTTTCCAAGTTCAAGTGAATGATGAGCAATTGCACCTGAAAAGGTTTCTCTCCAATGGAGCTAACTAGACTGGATTTCCCAAGAACATAGTTTTCCTTTATGCTTAACAATAGTTACGTCTGGTATGATATCCGTTTTAACAATGCTCTCTTTTCCTCCTACCAGAATAGCTTACATGCCCTTGTGGTAGTTGAAAACAGCTGCTGTCTCAAGATTATCAGCCATTATAGTGGTACCTCCATTGTCAACTCCCCTCTTTTGAATTTTGTTCCTCATCCTATTGCTGTGGACCTATGGACCATAAATGGTCCACTGGTTACACCACAAGCAATTATACCAAAGCGGTGGTTTCTCCATTTGCCTCTGTATGCTATTGTGATGGTTAGACTGCTTTGTATGGGTTTCATTATACCCATGTGTACTGCTAGGTAAATCCCTTGTGCAGTTGCACAAAACTAACTAAAGACCCCCACCCCCTTTTGACAACTTCCTCAGCAGTGCTAGACTCCAATTCTCATATCCTCGGGCAAAGTACTTGGTGCTTATTCCCTTATTCTAAGGTCTGCCAATATTTCAAAAATAGTAATTTGGCATCCACTAAATAATCACTAAAAGTAAGGACTTAGGTCTGCAATACAAACACTGAAACTTTCTCCAGATTTCTCTAAACTTTTTTTTATGCAAACTTCAGGTGTTAAGTTCAAATAATCAAACAGTTTTTAACTTTTACATAGTTAAACAGTCAACATAATTTATTTTTGTGATAAACGAGTTTCCTTTCCCTTGACCAGAGAGGGTTAAAAACCTCACCCTTTGCCCCTGGTCTATTTGGTAAAGGCACATCTTGTTCATAGTTCTGCAGACAGTTATCAAAGTCATTGTTCTGTTTATACTGAGGGGACATGCTAGTAGTCACCTTGGCTTCTAGGGCTGGGTTTTCACCCCTGTAGTAGTGACCTTGGCTTCTAGGGCTGGGTTTTCACCCCTGTAGTAGTGACCTTGGCTTCTAGGGCTGGGTTTTCACCCCTGTAGTAGTGACCTTGGCTTCTAGGGCTGGGTTTTCACCCCTGTAGTAGTGACCTTGACTTTTAGGGCTGGGTTTTCACCCCTGTAGTAGTGACCTTGGCTTCTAGGGCTGGGTTTTCACTCCTGTAGTAGTGACCTTGACTTCTAGGTTCATAGGTTCATAGGTCCATAGGTAGGTACTAGGCTATCAGCCCTTGGGCCTATACAAGTCTAGCCAAAAAGGTACCCAGGCTTTCGCCACCCAAGAAAATTATTTTCCTGTGCCCCTGTCGAGCAGAGCCACAGAGGTGATCCCCGGGGTGAATTTCCTATTTCCCATCCAATCATCAAGATTTTGCTTGAAGAGTGCTAATGAGGAGCTTTGTTTGATATAGATAGGTAGTTTGTTCCAGAGTATGGGAAGTCTCTGGGACAGGAATCTATCCCTCCAGCATGTTCTTTTTATTGTGGTGACAAGGTTTAGGTCCCTAGAGCGTGTAGCTCAGAAGGATTGGGATTTGTTTAAGCGGATCATGTCCAACAGCTCTGTGTTTAACATAGCTTTGTATGTTAGGCAGAGATCACCTCTGAGTAGGCCATATGTGACGGAGTAAAGCTGGAGTTTTTTGAGAAGGTCTGTGTAGGGCATCTGTTTGAGGCATTTAATCCTCTTTGTGAGGTATTTCTGCAGCCTTCTCAGTTGTTGTAGATGTCTTGTGAGGTACACACCAAAAGGGGCATTGTACTCTATAATGGATCTAATGAGTGACGAGTAGAGGGGAACAATAACCTCTTTTTTCTTGGATGAGAAACCTTTTGTGATGAGGTCTGCCATGTAGAAGGATTTCCTGACTACTGTGGTGATGTGATTATCAAAGGAGAGACTACTGTCTACCTGTGTCCCAAGGTCTCTTATCACACTTTTGGTGTTAAGTAGATAGCCACCTATGTGATAGCTCATAGGTACAGAGTTTTTACCAAAGGGGATGACAATGCACTTTTTGGCATTGAGCTTGAGGCCATGGCTTTGACAGCAGGCATCTGACTCAGTGAGGCCCTTTTGTAGGATGTCCACATCATTAGGAGTTTTAATTATGGCTCCTAGTTTGCAGCCATCTGCGAACTTTGTTAGCCAAAGACCTTCTGTGTTAGCCTGTACTTCAGAAAAGTAGATACCAAACAGGAGAGGACCCAGTACTGAACCCTGTAGTACTCCACTTGTCACTGGTCTGAAGTCAGATTTGGAGACTGTTACTTTCACAGTGTGGGTTCTGTCAGTGAGCCAGTTGGCAACCCATCTTGTGAGATAGGGATTTATACCTAGTTTAGTGAGTTTATCTATAATTCCAGAGTGGGGGATGGTCTCAAAAGCCTTGGCAAGATCTAGAGAGGCTGTGTGAACCACCTTACCCTCATCTACGGCTTTGGTGACTTCTTCAAAGAAGTCATTCAGGTTTAGGAGACATGATCTGCCTTTTACAAACCTGAACTGGGTGAGGTCCAGAGTTTGGAGATTACCAATGTGACCACCCTGTCTTATTAGATCTGTTACCTTGTATAATGTCAACAATCATAAAAGAGAACTTGGCAGATTTATGAACCAAATGATGTTTGTAGAGTGCGTTATTAGCCCTTTTGTTTTTAATATTGCTGATGTGCTCAGAAATTCTAATTCTAAATGGTTTGGAGGTTTGACCCACATAGAATGAGCCACACTGGCATGTGGCCAAATACACCACCCAGTCACTACTACAGTTAGCAAAAAAATTAAGATCATAAACCAATGAACAATTTCTGCTGGAAAACTGCTTGGATTTGTTCACCTTGTCACAGTTGGTGCAGTGGCCACATGGGAAACAACCTATCAGAGGGTCACCAGTCAGTGTGGTCTGCAAAAATTGTGGATGTCGATCCATAGTACCATGTTTGTAGTGGTTAAAACAAGAACCAAGGTTTTTCCCTTTCCGAAATGAAAATAGACATCTGTCAGGTATTATGTTTGCTACTTCTTGGTCACATTGCAAAATGTTCCAATGCCTATGTACACTCTGTATTAATTGGTTCATAAATCTGCCAAGTTCTCTTTTATGATTGTTGACATTATACAAGGTAACAGATCTAATAAGACAGGGTGACATTCTATTTTAAATACCAAAGAGAAAAAATGGATTGTGAAACTGGGTGGATTATTTCCTCACCTGCTATTGTCTGACCTCATATTGAATGAATATTTTTGACATAACCAATGAGATTGTAGATGGGTTTACTTAAGGTTCAACAACTGATGTTCTTTTTTTACACTGATGAAGGCTGTGGTTTGATCTGGCCGAAACCGGTCTGTGTCTTCAAATGTTTAGCATCTAGCTGGTTTTACCATTATAAAGTATTTCAGGTCACTGAATGCAATTGAAAAGGCAGTCTTTCCTTCCACAGCTAAAATACAGCCTGTTTCTGCCTGATTAAAGTTTCTGTTTTGAGCTGTGCATCTGCTCACCGTGCAGGAGTTCTATCAAAGACTCAGTTTTATTCTCCAGTCAATTTCTCAAATAGTCACATCCTGCAACCTTAAATTTCAATCCTCTCTCTCTCTCCCTCTCCACCTCCATCCATCTCAAATCCACTCTCCAGAGCTTCTCAGTAATGGACCACGGGAATGGGACTTGCTCCCCGCTAGCTTTAGCAACATCATCTCCTTCCCCTAATTTTAGATATTAAATCAAGAATTTTTTACACACAAGACCTGGTTGTGCAAGCTTTTCTCCACAAGGAATTAATTAAATCCATAACTTCATTAACTAATTCTGTCCTCCTCATAACTTTAATGCTAAGGCATCCATGATAGAATAAGCTCTGTCTTTCTCGTCTCCCTATTCTGTACCTTCCACCACACTTTCTTTTCCACTTTCCACCACTTCCCCACTCTCACTGCACCTACTTCCTTCTATTGTACCTCACTCACAGTTCTACCTGTCCTCCATCATTAACCTTATAATCTAATCTGTCACTATAGCATAAACTAACCTACACTACCTCTGTACATAGAATGGCATAAACAATGATATTTGATAGACTCCTGCTTTGATAGATATAATTCTATGTTTTATGGTTGACGCAATGGTGTAGCAGTTAACATTGTCACCTTACAGCAAGAGGTTCTCTGGTTCGATTCTCGGTTAGGGTGCCTTTTTTGCAGGGTCTGCATGTCCTCTCTGCATTCGTGTGGGTTTCCTCCATGTGCTCCACATTCCAAAGACATGCGTCTGGAGCATTTTTCCCCAGGCCTTCACTGAAAATGGGTTCTGTGCCAGTCGGACTTTGCTGGCAAATAAATGTTAAATAAAAATACATTGTTATAATGTTTTGGATGCTGGATATTGTACTAAATAGACATATAACGTTTTAATGTTTTTGGATGCTTGATATTGTGTTTCTTAAGCTGTACTGTAAATTACTTCTTTGTTTACTATTATTCTGTATTCACTTTTTTTGGCTAAGCCTGAAAATGGTCAAGCTAGATTAGTTCTCTACTCTGGATAACAAACAGTAAATAAATAAGCAGATAAAATGAAAAAACAAGTATCTCAGAATGCAGTAAGTTGTCATTTTACTGCATGATTTGTATCTGTAGTCCCCACCAGATGTCTGTCCATTGAGTGGACTGAACTTCAATTGCACACAAGGCAGCTCTCAACCCACCTTTGATTAGACCAATATGGGGAAGTCCCTTTGATTTACATTCTATAACCAGTTGTGCCAAGTGCCACTGACACTTTGTAATACTTTTCAAGCTCATTTTCACTGTTTTTAACTTATCTGCTTTAGAAAAATAAAATAACCACTGTGAGGTATATACTTATGTATGTTTGCATTGTGGCTTCAAGGATACATACACTTGTTAATGTGAAACTGCTTTACAAGGGTTGGGAGGGTGGCCTAATGGTTAAGGTGTTTGCCTTCCAAACACAAGCTGTAGGATTTTACTCTCACAAGGGATAATTGGCTAGGCTTAAAATGGCTCGCAAGGGCAGTTAGCTTAGTACTAATCTATGAACCTATGAAGCTACTAAAGTCCAATTTATAAAATCAACAGCACTGCCAGCAATTAATATCTAAAGGTACTGGTTTTAAGCCTGCACATGTGCCATGCATGAGAGTGTCAGACATAAGACCATATGGCAAATGAATGCTGCTGCCATGGGTTTGCTCAGTACCTGCTGAACCCAATTATGGTTCATACTGTATTACTAAACAGTCCAGGTGTGCTTCCTATTCTGATTGACATAGTAGATGTTTGCCCAGCAGTGAGGAATATGTTGGGATACAAATTTATCATGCCACTGTGTTTCATTTAGTTGATGTATTTTAATAATTCAGTGATGGTTAGTTTTATAGCTATCATTTGTGTTAGTTTATAGTTATCATTGTTTTATTTAAGATGGAATCAGGTTGATCTTGCAAGCGATGTCATCTTCTGACTGGTTAGATGATGTTCGCATTTTGATCTTATTCTTTTAAGTTTTTCATTTGTATAAAAATGAATTTCATTTCTGTGGTTGATTTGTGTAGGCTCTGTTGGTTTGGGGAGTCAGGTTTGTTGTTTTTGTTTCCGTATCACAGACTGTTCCTTTATTTACATTGTAGTAAATGGGAACTGCAGTCATAATTTAAGTTAATCTTTTTAGTTTATTTAATTTAATTTATTTGTTTATTCATATATTTATTTATTTACTTATATACTTTGAATAAGTGCAGATTTGGGTTTGGGGATTGTTTTAGGTGGGTTGGTATTTGGGGGGGTTGTCATTGTCTATGTTTTGTGTACACAGTATATAAACTTGCACTTTAGTTTTAAGCAGGTAGCATCAATGTTGTATTTAGGGGAATTTTAATGATGTTGTAGGTAACATTGTTCACAATCAGCTCACTACATTGCTGCATTATGCTGCTGAAATTACAAGCATAACTAAAATGGCCTCATGATTGTCTTTAACTTAAATGACTATCTTAGCCTCAAACTTGGATTGGGTGGATTTAATTCAGCTCCAGACTTATTTGGTTATTTCAGTGATGAGGGCTGTATCATTATGGGAACTTCTAACTTTTGATCAGATTTTTTCTCCTTTTATTGTAAGGCTTTTTGATATTATATTTTCTTTAATGGGATTTACTCCTGAGGTTCGCTCTGCAGGTGTTCCCACAGGGTACAGATGTTTACATGCTGATATAGACTGATAGTCCACGTTTCTGTCTAGTCATCTAAGTTAACTGGGTTTGGTGGGGATTCCAACCTTTCCAATGTATCATGTAGGAGTAGATTGTTTATCTTAGAGAAATTTCTAAAGATACCTTGGATGGAAGGGATTTCTGATTTAAATTTTATTTCAAGGGAGACAGATTTTTGAATAGACCTAACAAAAGACAACGATACACAAGGGATGGTATAAGAGGCCTCTGTGTTACTAAGGACACGATAAGTTCATAGTTGTTTTCTTGGTTAAGAACTATAAAGGGCGTTTTTCAGCATAGCCAAGCATCCCAAATCTGACAATTTCTGGTACCCATAAGTGTAAGCAGGGGCTTTGGAGATAAAACATTTATAAGCAAGGGCCTGGGAGATGCAGCATGTTATTCCCCAGTGGGTACACTGACTAATTGTTCCAGGGCATTTGTATTGACAAAGTCCAGGAATCTCTGTACTTGTGCACTAGTGGTGGTGTAGGTTTCCCAGCCTAAAGTTGGATAATTTAGATCACCCAGAAAAATGGTACTGGGTTCAATACTGAGGGAGTCCAGTTCTTGTAAACAGGTGTTGTTGCTTTCTAGGATCATAGAGGGAGTTCTGTATTTAACTGATATTTCTGTGGACTTACTACTAAGGTGTGGGGAAATGCTGGTTATTTGGACAAGGGTGGACAGCAGCTGAACATAGGAACATACTAGCAAGCAATCATGTAATCAAGTAAGATGCCTAACTGTATACACTTTTAAGCAGACCCTTTTCAACCGCTTAATAGTGCTCACCCCCCCCCCCCAAGCTGTGGAAGACTGTACGTGATAACGCTGCTGTAAATTTCTGTTCACCCATCAAGTCATCCAGACTAGCCTTACAGGTATCCAAACTAGTGCTTTATTTAACCTGTAGTGGTAACTTATTCCATAGGCTAGGAATATGTTGAGTTAGGAACCTATCTCTCCAGCAAGTTTTGTTTATTTGTTAGTGTGGATTTAGGTCTTTAGTGTAGGTGTTTGTAGAACCACTGGTTTTGTAAAGAAATAGAAAGTCCAATAGGACTGGGTCTTTCACAGCTCAAAAAGCAAGACACTGGTCACCTCACAGCAACCTGTAGGCTAGTATAAGGCAAGGCATGCTAATCTGTCATGGTAGCTCACAGCAGCTACTTATAGTGGCACAGTAATTGTTAGGTCACTTATCCCAACAACAGAGCCATTAAGAAAACAATAAGATTTGAATGTGCCTTATCAGTTACAGACTGCCAGCATCACAGCACACATATAGTGCAGCCTGGAGTCTGAACAAAGGCAGGGCTTTCAAGCTTACTTTTCAGATGTAAATGTCTTTCCCTGCAATAAAACTCAGTGCCACAATGAAAGAAAGTAAATATGGTGATGTAACTTCCTGCTTTCTGTCAGTATATGGTTTTGCATTTTTTCTACACTGTAATTTCTGCAAAAGTGCATGTTTCTTAACATCACAATATTTAAAACTGTGAATACAACACAAACCATTTCAAAAGCAGGACTGTCTTTTGGTTAAAGGTCTTCACAGTGACCCCAACACCACCCTGTGCCCCCATCTTGGTCTACCTACACCATCTAGATTACTGGAAAAGCACCCCTGATAGATTGGTGCCCTAGGCAGCTGCCTAGTTGTCCTATGCCTAAGGCTGGGTATGAGTTGAAGTAACACATTAATCACAAGGGTCAGATTTCTCACACTTGAACACTGAAATACAGTTATTACTTTGAAAAGAACAATTACCTGTGCTACATCTCCACATTATTCTATGCCTTTCCCATCTTCACCAACCTACCCAAAACTGAAATGGCCAAGCTTAACATCTGCTACAATCAAATTGCCAAATTTGCTACTGGTGCCCCCTACCGTGCAGACCACTGTCATTCACTAAATCAGCTTAATTGGCTTGAATTCTTAAATCTCATCTCATTCCATCAGCTTTCTTTCACCCAGAAACTCCTACTACTTCCTGAAACACCCCCCCAGCACTATCTAATCTACTTAAACTACAAACTAATACCACCTGAAACCCTCCCAGCACTACCTAATCTACTTAAACTACAAACTAATACCAGACAACTTTGCTCTAGTGATAAGCACTATCTAATCTACTTAAACTACAAACTAATCCCAGACAACTTCGCTCTAGTGATAAAAGACTGATCAAGTTGACCAAAAGCAATAACACAGCAGGTGACTCCCTCTTCCCTAACTACATAGGTAAAATTTGGAACTCATTACCGTCTGCTATTACCTCAGCCAACTCAATGGTTACATTCAAAAAGCTACTAAAAGAACACCTAAAACTCGCATGCCTATGCCCTTGCTACCCACCAGGGTGAACCATATCATACACACCCTCTGACCCGCTCTCATGTTCCCTTTCATTCTATCCCTTCAAGAAGAATCGTGACTCCTCCTTATAGTGCCTCACCTGTGAAAACCCACACCAACAGTCAGCAATTATACACATTCTAACTTTAAACCCAACCACATCTCACAAAACTTACCCTAACATCCACTCCCAACCCCCTTTTACTATTTGTATCAATCAGTGTTATTACTGGAAGCCAGTACATTCTAAGTACTACTTTACTCTAACTTAAACCATGAATTTTGTTAATATTTGTGACTACCAATGAATATTGTACTTTGTAACTTTAAAACTATGGAATCTTGTTAAATCATCTGTTTTCCTATCAATACTTGCTTGCTATGTAGAAATCTCATAGTTGTTTGTTCTTAATCTGTGGAGCTTTTCTCCCCGGGCCTCTGCTGAAAATGGACATGTATCCAGTCGGACTCTCCCGGTCAACAAATGTAAAATAAATAAATAAAATACATTTTTAAGCCTGTCATTCAATCATTCCTTAAAATAGTGCAACAGAGATGGCCACTAATAAACATTAAAGGAAGCAAATTAATTAAAAATGCAGATAGATGCTGACAGTGAAAAGTAAGCAGTCAAAGCAATGTTCTCAAATGATGAGAGAGAAAACTATAGTAAATGATCCCCTCTTCTTAAGGATTTGTTTCTGTCCATCTAACATGACATAAAGAAGACAAAGCCATTGACTGTAAAACAAAATAATGCTAACCATGGCAGCCTCCTTCAGATCATTTTGGGGTATAAGAAATTAGGAAATTATAGTAACCATTTTCTTTGATACAAAGGCATTAGCAATGTAGAAACGTTCAAGATTTGCTGAAAAACATGTTTCTTCAGTTTTTGGGTGCAGTAATGCAGTTCTCCTTTAACTATACCAACTCCGAGATCACACTACAGACATGAAAGAGCTAAATCTCCCATTCTACATTGTACTAGGATCTCCATTCAAAACCATTGAGTTTTCAGAATCTCAGTCATATGATCCCGAATATATGAACTTTGAGTTTCTGAAAACCCGATCATCTCACAGGGATATATATATATATATATATATATATATATATATATATATATATATATATATATATATATAAATGGGTCCACTTTGTTATTTCAAAATACTGAAATCTCAAGTTTCAGTATTCTGAAATCACAAAGCCTAAAAGCCAACCACAACTCACAAACTCGAAAACACACAACCGTGACATTCAAAATCCTGTACCCATGCTACATATATGTACATATATATATATATATATATATATATATATATATATATATATAGATATATATAAAATTCATAAAACCTCAACTCCATGTTTGCAGCACAGTGGAGAAAAGCAGGGGAAAAAAACATGAAAACTGCACCACTGGCTTGCACTAAAAAAAAACACAGCTGTGAAATTCACTATGGCATAAAATATTTAAAAGGTCATAAAGGTCATCCAAAAACCCAGTGATGACAAAGCTTTACTAGAAAAGCTTACCCAGACTCTGCCACAACTTGTTGTGAGGGAAAGTTTAGTTTGTTTTTGCTTTTATATATATATATATATATATATATATATATATATATATATGTGTGTGTGTGTGTGTGTGTGTGTGTACACTGGATTTCCCTTGTGTGGGGAGCTGCACCCACCACACCCCCTGCTAATTATATGCCAATTCTAAGATTGCACTACAGTGAGAAAAGGGCAAATTTCCCAATCTGCACTGTACTGCGATCTTAGTTATCACCAGTTTGACAAACAGCATGTTCAGTATAATTGCACTGAAAATGGCATTCGATGAACTGATTTTTTAATGAACTGATAGTGCCTCTCTCTCGCTCTCTCTCTCTTTCCCTATAAATATACACACACACACACACACACACACACACACACACACACACACACACACACTCACGTGTGTGTGTGTGTGTGTGTGTGTGTGTGTGTGTGTGTGTGTGTGTGTGTGTGTGTGTGTGTGTGTATGTGTGTGTATGTGTGTGCGTGTGTGCGTGTGTGCGTGTGTGCGTGTGTGCGTGTGTGTGTGTGTGTGTGTGTGTGTAAAATTTAGGGGGATTTGTTGGGAGGTTATGTTTTTATGGTTCATTTTGCTCATCATTTTCGATATTTAATTTTCTGTAAATGGTAAGTTGGCAAACGGTTCTTTGATGGCTCATAGGTAAGCACACATGGCTTTGAAGTACTTACTCAATGATGCACTAACAGCTAGCTCCTGCTATACATATTAATAGGTATACAACCTCAAAAGATGTTGTGTACTTTTATCTCTTCACTCCCCAAATTGTGCAGTAGC